>NC_069500.1:567149532-567334532 GCF_027579735.1 Bombina bombina | reverse complement strand
TCTTGTAAATGTATGTTCTTGTAAATGTTATTCGTTTCTATATATGTCTGCTTATACAATATTATATATATATATATATATATATATATATAGATATAGATATAGATATATATATTACAAAAATATCCAAATACAGTATATATATATATATATATATATATATATATATATATATATATATACTGTATACAATTATATATTTAAAAATAAAAAGTACATTTTCTTCTAGTGAAGAACATAGGAATTTGAAGTATTCCTATTGTACCTTAGGTCTTAGTGCAGTTTGTCTAGCATAGAATCATGTTAGCTTGTGAGAAATAAATTGAAAAGGCTTAATTTTGCACGCCCTATAGAAGTCTATGGGGAAAAAAAGTTAGTACCGTTACGATATCCAAAGTCCTGAATTAAGTGCGACTGAGTCTTTTTCTCGCATTCTGACTTTTCAATTTTAACTCACCAAAGACCAATGGAACAATGGAAAATATAAATAAAATGAAAAATGTAATACCTTATCTCTTCTATACCCCACTGGGAGTGTAATTTCTTCTGCTGGCTGTGTTTACACAGATTATCTATATCTTGGACCTAAGGCCAGAAACTTTCAGAATAGGTAGGGATACTACAGGCTAAATCAGCTATTTCAAACAACAATAAACTGATAAAGGAAATACTTGTAAACAATTTAGTACACTCCAGCAGGTAAATTGGATAATTGGGAACAAATTAAAGTTGAGACATTTTTTGAGTAAACTGTCCCTTTAAATGTCAACACAATATCGGCATATTCCTTCTATAGACCAGCATACCTTGTAGACTATTTCCTTACAGAGCCATATAGTGACTACTCACAGTCATGTGAAAAATAAAGTAAACCCTCTTTGAATTCTATGGTTTTACATATCAGGACATAATAACAATCATTTGGTCTTTAGCAGGTCTTAAAATTAGGTAAATACAACCTCAGATGAACAACAACACATGACATATTACACCGTCATGATTTATTTAACAAAAATAAAGACAAAATGGAGAAGCCATGCGTGACAAACTAAGTACACCCTTACTGCTTCCAAAGGAAATAAGAGACTAAGTAGCAACCAGGTGCTCCTATTCAAATGCCATTGATTAATTGATCATCAGCAAATGTGACCACCTCTATAAAAGCCGAAATTTTAGCAGGTCTAGAGCATTCAGGTGTGTGTTAACACAATGCTAAGGAGGAAAGACATCAGCAATAATCTTAGAGAAGAAATTGTTGCTACCCATCAATCTGGGAAGGGTTATAAGGCCATTTCCAAACAATTTAAAGTCCATCATTCTACAGTGAGAAAGATTATTCACAAGTTGAAAACATTCAAGACAGTTGCCAATCTTCCCAGTAGTGGACATCCTAGCAAATGCACCCAATGGTCAGACCGTGCAATGCTCAGAGAAATTGCAAAAAAAACAAGAGTTACATCTCAGACACTCAGGCTCAGTTAGCATGTTAAATGTTAAAGTTCATGACAATACAATTAGAAAAAGACTGAACAGGTTTGGTTTGTATGGAAGGGTTGCCAGGAGAAAATCTCTTCTCTCTAAACAGAACATGGCAGCATGGCTTAGGTTTGCAAAGTAGCATCTGAACAAACCACAAGACTTCTGGAACAATGTCCTTTGGACAGACAAGACAAAAGTGGAGATGTTTGGTCATAATGCACAGTGCCACGTTTGGCGAAAACCGAACACAGCATATCATCACAAACACCTCACACCAGCTGTCAAGCACAGTGGTGGAGGTGTGATGATTTGGGCTTGTTTTGCAGCCACAGGACCTGGGCACCTTGCAGTCATTGAGTTGACCATGGACTCCTCTGAATACCAAAGTATTCTAGAGTCAAATGTGAGGCCATCAGTCCGAAAGCTAAAACTTGGGTCATGTAGTCAGACAATGATCCCAAAGTACACCAGCAAATCTACAACAGATTGGCTGAAAAAAAAAATCAAGGTGTTGCAATTGCCCAGTCAAATTCTCAGCCTGATTGATATGCTATGGTGGGACCTTAAGAGAGCTGTGCATAAATAAATGCCCACAAAACTCAATGAACTGAAACAACATTGCAAAGAAGAGTGGGACAGAATTCTTTCACAATGATGTCAAACAGAAAACAATTACTTCAACAACAACAATTACTTCAAGTTATTGCTGCTAAAGGTGGTTCTACAAGCTATTGAATCATAAGATTTACTTTATTTTTGTTAAATAAATCATGACACGGTATAATATGTCATGTGTTGTTGTTCATCTGAGGTTGTATTTATCTAATTTTAGGACCAGGTGATTGTTATTATGTCCTAATACGTAAAACCATAGATTTCAAAGAGGGTTTACTTTCTTTTTCACATGACTGTATATGTTAATGAGGGCTTTACATAATTATGTCACAGATTCATGTAATCAAACACCTGCACAACGGTTACAAGAGCTGAGTGCTATCAACATTAATGGCATTGGTGGTGTTCAGCACATCCAGCGAGTTGTGCAACTGCTGAGAGCTCTCTGTCACAATTAGTGACATCAGTTGTGTTTAGTGCTGTTATGCTTATACATGGCAGTGCATGGCAGTCTTGTCTGCTCTCAGTGCCTATATTAATATGCCCTCTTGGTTTGTCCATATATCATGAACCTTTAAGGGGGGGGGGAGTTGCAAACAATTTATTGAGAAACTTGTAAAAAAAATGGCTAAGAGGTGCTGAGGTTTGTGCAAAGATACTGCTTTCACAATAAAGTTTACGTCAGGGGCAGAACTACCATTGGTTTAGCAGGTATGATGGCGCCACGGCGCAGCTGCTGAGGAAGCCCATAGCAGCCAGTCTATACATATGGCATGTACAGAATGTACTATTCTAATGCATGGGAGCCTTTTATAAGTGAAGGTTGCAAGTCTATATATCTATCCTTATAATCGTTACACAGAGCAGCATGAATAGTCTTTGGGGGGCCCAACATTTTTTTGCACCAGTGCCCTCTGTTAAATAGGTCCGCTACAGGTTTACATACAGTGCATGTGAAAACAGTTTAATGTCTGTGTCCCAATAAATAAACAAAATCTATAAGGAAGATGTGTTTCAAAGACAAGAAGGGATATGAAACACAAAAGGGTCAATTTATCAAGCTGAGGTGGACAGGGGGGCACATACGCGCCCCTGCCTGCCGTAGCTCACCTCTGGTGGGCTGTATTCCACTGCCAGAATTCAGCATTGTACACAAGCACTATTTTGCGCTTGTGTGCAAGGCTGCCCTCTGCCCGTGCACAGCCAATCACGCGCGGGCAGGAGCTGTCAATCTCCCCGGTTGGATGAGACCGGGGAGACTGAAATTCACCATTTAAGAGATACCGAAAGGGTAGGGAAGCAGTGGTGTGATGACCGCTGCTTGTTAAATACGGCATGCAGGATCTCTTGTGAGCACCTGCAGTCGTAGGCCGGCAAAGGCTGCCGAAGAGGTTGATAAATCGACCCCAAAGTTTCCAATTTACTTCTATTACCAAATTTGCTTCATTCCATTGGTATGCTTTGTTGAAAAGATACCTAGTTAGGTGTATGGAGCACTAGTACATGGCAGAAAATAGTGCTGCCGTCTAGTGCTCTTTCAAATGGATAATATTCTTGCTACCATATAGTGCTCCAGACACACGCATGCTTACATGCGCTTACATCCCTGCTTTTCAGCAAAAGATACCAAGAGCACAAAGACATTTTAATAAGGAGCTTTTCACAGGAGTTTTCACAGACCTTCAAGAAAAATATACATGATCCATGCCAAAAAATAATTAATGCCTGATCAGTCTGAATGATGCATATTCTTTTCACTTAAAAACTAACTAACATTAAAGGGATAGTAAAGTCCAAATTAAACTTTCATGATTCAGATAGAACATGTCATTTTAAACAACTTTCTAATTTACTTTTATCATCAAATGTGCTTTGTTCTCTTGTTATTCTTAGTTGAAAGCTAAACCTAGGTAGGCTCATATGCTAATTTATAAGCCCTTGAAGGCACCTCTTATATAAATGCATTTGACAGTTTTTCACAGATAGAAGGTGTTAGTTCATGTTAGTTTCATACAGATAAAAGTGTGCTCATGCATGTGAAGTTATTTAAGAGTCAGCACTAATTGCTTGAAATGCAAGTGTGTCAAAAGTTCTAAGATAAGGAGGCAGTCAGCAGAAGCTTATATACAAGGTAATTACAGAGGTACAAAGCATATTAATATAACAGTGATGGCTATGCAAAAATGGGGAATTTAAAAAAAACAATAAGTCCTAAGACAGTTGCAAAAAATTGCTTGAATTGTGTTTGATGGTGAATTGGAATAGCTCTGTAAAATTCTTTTATTGCAAATAATTGGTGACGTAGGTAAATCAATGAATAACAAAGGAAATAAGATAAACAAGTGAAAAATACTAGAACACATGACTATAAGAGAAATATGTGAGGTGTAAGTTGTTTGCCTCTAGGTTGCCGCTCAAATTATTCTTCAAAACTTAGAACCCTAGGTCTACATAGCACAGGTATAAATGTCTTGCCTAGCACAGGTATAAATATCTTGCCTAGCACAGGTATAAATGTTTTGCCTACCACAGGTATAAATATCTTGCCTAGCACAGGTATAAATATCTTGCCTAGCACAGGTATAAATATCTTGCCTAGCACAGGTATAAATATCTTGCCTAGCACAGGTATAAATGTCTTGCCTAGCACAGGTATAAATATCTTGCCTAGCACAGGTATAAATGACTTGCCTAGCACAGATATAAATGTCTTGCCTAGCACAGATATAAATGTCTTGCCTAGCACAGGTATAAATGTCTTGCCTAGCACAGGTATAAATGTCTTGCCTAGCACAGGTATAAATATCTTGCCTAGCACAGGTATAAATGTCTTGCCTAGCACAGGTATAAATGTCTTGCCTAGCACAGGTATAAATGTCTTGCCTAGCACAGGTGTAAATGTCTTGCCTAGCACAGGTATAAATGTCTTGCCTAGCACAGATATAAATGTCTTGCCTAGCACAGGTATAAATGTCTTGCCTAGCACAGGTATAAATGTCTTGCCTAGCACAGGTATAAATATCTTGCCTAGCACAGGTATAAATGTCTTGCCTAGCACAGGTATAAATATCTTGCCTAGCACAGGTATAAATGACTTGCCTAGCAAAGATATAAATGTCTTGCCTAGCACAGATATAAATGTCTTGCCTAGCACAGGTATAAATGTCTTGCCTAGCACAGGTATAAATGTCTTGCCTAGCACAGGTATAAATATCTTGCCTAGCACAGGTATAAATGTCTTGCCTAGCACAGGTATAAATGTCTTGCCTAGCACAGGTATAAATGTCTTGCCTAGCACAGGTATAAATGTCTTGCCTAGCACAGGTATAAATGTCTTGCCTAGCACAGATATAAATGTCTTGCCTAGCACAGGTATAAATGTCTTGCCTAGCACAGGTATAAATGTCTTGCCTAGCACAGGTATAAATGTCTTGCCTAGCACAGGTATAAATATCTTGCCTAGCACAGGTATAAATGTCTTGCCTAGCACAGGTATAAATGTCTTGCCTAGCACAGGTATAAATGTCTTGCCTAGCACAGGTATAAATATCTTGCCTAGCACAGGTATAAATATCTTGCCTAGCACAGGTATAAATATCTTCCCTAGCACAGGTATAAATATCTTCCCTAGCACAGGTATAAATATCTTGCCTAGCACAGGTATAAATGTCTTGCCTAGCACAGGTATAAATATCTTGCCTAGCACAGGTATAAATATCTTGCCTAGCACAGGTATAAATGTCTTGCCTAGCACAGGTATAAATATCTTGCCTAGCACAGGTATAAATGTCTTGCCTAGCACAGGTATAAATGTCTTGCCTAGCACAGGTATAAATGTCTTGCCTAGCACAGGTATAAATGTCTTGCCTAGCACAGGTATAAATGTCTTGCCTAGCACAGATATAAATGTCTTGCCTAGCACAGGTATAAATGTCTTGCCTAGCACAGGTATAAATGTCTTGCCTAGCACAGGTATAAATGTCTTGCCTAGCACAGGTATAAATATCTTGCCTAGCACAGGTATAAATGTCTTGCCTAGCACAGGTATAAATGTCTTGCCTAGCACAGGTATAAATGTCTTGCCTAGCACAGGTATAAATATCTTGCCTAGCACAGGTATAAATATCTTGCCTAGCACAGGTATAAATATCTTCCCTAGCACAGGTATAAATATCTTCCCTAGCACAGGTATAAATATCTTGCCTAGCACAGGTATAAATGTCTTGCCTAGCACAGGTATAAATGTCTTGCCTAGCACGGGTATGAATATCTTGCCTAGCACAGGTATAAATATCTTGCCTAGCACAGGTATAAATGTCTTGCCTAGCACAGGTATAAATATCTTGCCTAGCATAGGTATAAATATCTTGCCTAGCACAGATATAAATGTCTTGCTTAGCACAGGTATAAATATCTTGCCTAGCACAGGAATAAATGTCTTCCCTAGCACAGGTATAAATGTCTTGCCTAGCACAGGTATAAATGTCTTGCCTAGCACAGGTATAAATGTCTTGCCTAGCACAGGTATAGATGTCTTGCCTAGCACAGGTATAAATGTCTTGCCTAGCACAGGTATAAATGTATTGCCTAGCACAGATATAAATGTCTTGCCTAGCACAGGTATAAATGTCTTGCCTAGCACAGATGTAAATGTCTTGCCTAGCACAGGTATAAATGTTTTGCCTAGCACAGGTATAAATATCTTGCCTAGCACAGGTATAAATGTCTTGCCTAGAACAGATATAAATGTCTTGCCTAGCACAGGTATAAATGACTTGCCTAGCACAGGTATAAATGTCTTGCCTAGCACAGGTATAAATATCTTGCCTAGCACACGTATAAATATCTTGCCTAGCACAGGTATAAATGTCTTGCCTAGCACAGGTATAAATGTCTTGCCTAGCACAGGTATAAATATCTTGCCTAGCACAGGTATAAATATCTTGCCTAGCACAGGTATAAATGTCTTGCCTAGCACAGGTATAAATATCTTGCCTAGCACAGGTATAAATATCTTGCCTAGCACAGATATAAATGTCTTGCCTAGCACAGGTATAAATGTCTTGCCTAGCACAGGTATAAATGTCTTGCCTAGCACAGGTATAAATATCTTGCCTAGCACAGGTATAAATATCTTGCCTAGCACAGGTATAAATATCTTGCCTAGCACAGGTATAAATATCTTGCCTAGCACAGGTATAAATGTCTTGCCTAGCACAGGTATAAATATCTTGCCTAGCACAGGTATACATATCTTGCCTAGCACAGGTATAAATGTCTTGCCTAGCACAGGTATAAATATCTTGCCTAGCACAGGTATAAATATCTTGCCTAGCACAGATATAAATGTCTTGCCTAGCACAGGTATAAATATCTTGCCTAGCACAGGAATAAATGTCTTGCCTAGCACAGGTATAAATGTCTTGCCTAGCACAGGTATAGATGTCTTGCCTAGCACAGGTATAAATGTCTTGCCTAGCACAGGTATAAATGTCTTGCCTAGCACAGGTATAGATGTCTTGCCTAGCACAGGTATAAATGTCTTGCCTAGCACAGATATAAATGTCTTGCCTAGCACAGGCATAAATGTCTTAACTAGCACAGATGTAAATGTCTTGCCTAGCACAGGTATAAATGTTTTGCCTAGCACAGGTATAAATGTCTTGCCTAGCACAGGTATAAATGTTTTGCCTAGCACAGGTATAAATATCTTGCCTAGCACAGGTATAAATATCTTGCCTAGCACAGGTATAAATGTGTTGCCTAGCACAGGTATAAATGTCTTGCCTAGCACAGGTATAAATGTCTTGCCTAGCACAGGTATAAATGTCTTGCCTAGCACAGGTATAAATGTCTTGCCTAGCACAGATATAAATGTCTTGCCTAGCACAGGTATAAATGTCTTGCCTAGCACAGGTATAAATGTCTTGCCTTTCACAGGTATAAATGTCTTGCCTAGCACAGATATAAATGTCTTGCCTAGCAAAGATATAAATGTCTTGCCTAGCACAGGTATAAATGTCTTGCCTAGCACAGGTATAAATGTCTTGCCTAGCACAGGTAAATGTCTTGCCTAGCACAGGTATAAATGTCTTGCCTAGCACAGATATAAATGACTTGCCTAGCACAGATATAAATGTCTTGCCTAGCACAGGTATAAATGTATTGCCTAGCACAGGTATAAATGTCTTGCCTAGCACAGGTATAAATGTCTTGCCTAGCACAGATATAAATGTCTTGCCTAGCACAGGTATAAATGTCTTGCCTAGCACAAGTATAAATGTCTTGCCTAGCACAGGTATAAATGTCTTGCCTAGCACAGATATAAATGTCTTGCCTAGCACAGATATAAATGTCTTGCGTAGCACAGGTATAAATGTCTTGCCTAGCACAGGTATAAATAACAGGTATAAATGTCTTGCCTAGCACAGGTATAAATGTCTTGCCTAGCACAGGTATAAATATCTTGCCTAGCACAGGTATTAATATCTTGCCTAGCACAGGTATAAATATCTTGCCTAGCACAGGTATAAATGTCTTGCCTAGCACAGGTATAAATATCTTGCCTAGCACAGGTATAAATATCTTGCCTAGCACAGATATAAATGTCTTGCCTAGCACAGGTATAATTGTCTTGCCTAGCACAGGTATAAATGTCTTGCCTAGCACAGGTATAAATATCTTGCCTAGCACAGGTATAAATATCTTGCCTAGCACAGGTATAAATGTCTTGCCTAGCACAGGTATAAATATCTTGCCTAGCACAGATATAAATGTCTTGCCTAGCACAGGTATAAATATCTTGCCTAGCACAGGAATAAATGTCTTGCCTAGCACAGGTATAAATGTCTTGCCTAGCACAGGTATAGATGTCTTGCCTAGCACAGGTATAAATGTCTTGCCTAGCACAGGTATAAATGTCTTGCCTAGCACAGGTATAGATGTCTTGCCTAGCACAGGTATAAATGTCTTGCCTAGCACAGGTATAAATGTATTGCCTAGCACAGATATAAATGTCTTGCCTAGCACAGGCATAAATGTCTTGCCTAGCACAGATGTAAATGTCTTGCCTAGCACAGGTATAAATGTTTTGCCTAGCACAGGTATAAATATCTTGCCTAGCACAGGTATAAATATCTTGCCTAGCACAGGTATAAATGTCTTGCCTAGCACAGGTATAAATGTCTTGCCTAGCACAGGTATAAATGTCTTGCCTAGCACAGGTATAAATGTCTTGCCTAGCACAGGTATAAATGTCTTGCCTAGCACAGATATAAATGTCTTGCCTAGCACAGGTATAAATGTCTTGCCTAGCACAGGTATAAATGTCTTGCCTAGCACAGGTATAAATGTCTTGCCTAGCACAGGTATAAATGTCTTGCCTAGCACAGATATAAATGTCTTGCCTAGCAAAGATATAAATGTCTTGCCTAGCACAGGTATAAATGTCTTGCCTAGCACAGGTATAAATGTATTGCCTAGCACAGGTATAAATGTCTTGCCTAGCACAGGTATAAATGTCTTGCCTAGCACAGATATAAATGTCTTGCCTAGCACAGATATAAATGTCTTGCCTAGCACAGGTATAAATGTCTTGCCTGGCACAGGTATAAATGTCTTGCCTAGCACAGGTATAAATGTCTTGCCTAGCACAGGTATAAATGTCTTGCCTAGCACAGGTATAAATGTCTTGCCTAGCACAGGTATAAATAACAGGTATAAATGTCTTGCCTAGCACAGGTATAAATGTCTTGCCTAGCACAGGTATAAATATCTTGCCTAGCACAGGTATAAATATCTTGCCTAGCACAGGTATAAATATCTTGCCTAGCACAGGTATAAATATCTTGCCTCGCACAGGTATAAATGTCTTGCCTAGCACAGGTATAAATGTCTTGCCTAGCACAGGTATAAATATCTTGCCTAGCACAGGTATAAATATCTTGCCTAGCACAGGTATAAATGTCTTGCCTAGCACAGGTATAAATATCTTGCCTAGCACAGGTGTAAATGTCTTGCCTAGCACAGGTATAAATGTCTTGCCTAGCACAGGTATAAATGTCTTGCCTAGCACAGGTATAAATATCTTGCCTAGCACAGATATAAATGTCTTGCCTAGCACAGGTGTAAATGTCTTGCCTAGCACAGGTATAAATGTCTTGCCTAGCACAGGTATAAATGTCTTGCCTAGCACAGGTATAAATATCTTGCCCAGCACATATATAAATGTCTTGCCTAGCACAGATATAAATGTCTTGCCTAGCACAGATATAAATGTATTGCCTAGCACAGGTATAAATGTCTTGCCTAGCACAGGTATAAATGTCTTGCCTTTCACAGGTATAAATATCTTGCCTAGCACAGGTGTAAATGTCTTGCCTAGCACAGGTATAAATATCTTGCCTAGCACAGGTATAAATATCTTGCCTAGCACATATATAAATGTCTTGCCTAGCACAGGTATAAATATCTTGCCTAGCACAGGAATAAATGTCTTGCCTAGCACAGGTATAAATGTCTTGCCTAGCACAGGTATAGATGTCTTGCCTAGCACAGGTATAAATGTCTTGCCTAGCACAGGTATAAATGTCTTGCCTAGCACAGGTATAGATGTCTTGACTAGCACAGGTATAAATGTCTTGCCTAGCACAGGTATAAATGTATTGCCTAGCACAGATATAAATGTCTTGCCTAGCACAGGCATAAATGCCTTGCCTAGCACAGATGTAAATGTCTTGCCTAGCACAGGTATAAATGTTTTGCCTAGCACAGGTATAAATATCTTGCCTAGCACAGGTATAAATATCTTGCCCAGCACAGGTATAAATGTCTTGCCTAGCACAGGTATAAATGTCTTGCCTAGCACAGGTATAAATGTCTTGCCTAGCACAGATATAAATGACTTGCCTAGCACAGATATAAATGTCTTGCCTAGCACAGGTATAAATGTCTTGCCTAGCACAGGTATAAATGTCTTGCCTAGCACAGGTATAAATGTCTTGCCTAGCACAGGTATAAATGTCTTGCCTAGCACAGGTATAAATGTCTTGCCTAGCACAGATATAAATGTCTTGCCTAGCAAAGATATAAATGTCTTGCCTAGCACAGGTATAAATGTCATGCCTAGCACAGGTATAAATGTCTTGCCTAGCACAGGTAAATGTCTTGCCTAGCACAGGTATAAATGTTTTGCCTAGCACAGGTATAAATATCTTGCCTAGCACAGGTATAAATATCTTGCCTAGCACAGGTATAAATGTCTTGCCTAGCACAGGTATAAATGTCTTGCCTAGCACAGGTATAAATGTCTTGCCTAGCACAGGTATAAATGTCTTGCCTAGCACAGGTATAATTGTCTTGCCTAGCACAGATATAAATGTCTTGCCTAGCACAGGTATAAATGTCTTGCCTAGCACAGGTATAAATGTCTTGCCTAGCACAGATATAAATGTCTTGCCTAGCAAAGATATAAATGTCTTGCCTAGCACAGGTATAAATGTCTTGCCTAGCACAGGTATAAATGTCTTGCCTAGCACAGGTAAATGTCTTGCCTAGCACAGGTATAAATGTCTTGCCTAGCACAGATATAAATGACTTGCCTAGCACAGATATAAATGTCTTGCCTAGCACAGGTATAAATGTATTGCCTAGCACAGGTATAAATGTCTTGCCTAGCACAGGTATAAATGTCTTGCCTAGCACAGATATAAATGTCTTGCCTAGCACAGATATAAATGTCTTGCCTAGCACAGGTATAAATGTCTTGCCTAGCACAGGTATAAATATCTTGCCTGGCACAGGTATAAATGTCTTGCCTAGCACAGGTATAAATGTCTTGCCTAGCACAGATATAAATGTCTTGCCTAGCACAGGTATAAATGTCTTGCCTAGCACAGGTATAAATAACAGGTATAAATGTCTTGCCTAGCACAGGTATAAATGTCTTGCCTAGCACAGGTATAAATATCTTGCCTAGCACAGGTATAAATATCTTGCCTAGCACAGGTATAAATGTCTTGCCTAGCACAGGTATAAATATCTTGCCTCGCACAGGTATAAATGTCTTGCCTAGCACAGGTATAAATGTCTTGCCTAGCACAGGTATAAATATCTTGCCTAGCACAGGTATAAATGTCTTGCCTAGCACAGGTATAAATATCTTGCCTAGCACAGGTGTAAATGTCTTGCCTAGCACAGGTATAAATGTCTTGCCTAGCACAGGTATAAATGTCTTGCCTAGCACAGGTATAAATATCTTGCCTAGCACAGATATAAATGTCTTGCCTAGCACCGGTGTAAATGTCTTGCCCATCACAGGTATAAATGTCTTGCCTAGCACAGGTATAAATGTCTTGCCTAGCACAGGTATAAATATCTTGCCCAGCACAGATATAAATGTCTTGCCTAGCACAGGTATAAATGTCTTGCCTAGCACAGGTATAGATGTCTTGCCTAGCACAGGTATAAATGTCTTGCCTAGCACAGGTATAAATGTCTTGCCTAGCACAGGTATAAATGTCTTGCCTAGCACAGGTATAAATGTCTTGCCTAGCACAGGTATAAATGTATTGCCTAGCACAGATATAAATGTCTTGCCTAGCACAGGCATAAATGTCTTGCCTAGCACAGATGTAAATGTCTTGCCTAGCACAGGTATAAATGTTTTGCCTAGCACAGGTATAAATATCTTGCCTAGCACAGGTATAAATATCTTGCCCAGCACAGGTATAAATGTCTTGCCTAGCACAGGTATAAATGTCTTGCCTAGCACAGGTATAAATGTCTTGCCTAGCACAGTTATAAATGTCTTGCCTAGCACAGATATAAATGTCTTGCCTAGCACAGGTATAAATGTCTTGCCTAGCACAGGTATAAATGTCTTGCCTAGCACAGGTATAAATGTCTTGCCTAGCACAGGTATAAATGTCTTGCCTAGCACAGGTATAAATGTCTTGCCTAGCACAGATATAAATGTCTTGCCTAGCAAAGATATAAATGTCTTGCCTAGCACAGGTATAAATGTCATGCCTAGCACAGGTATAAATGTCTTGCCTAGCACAGGTAAATGTCTTGCCTAGCACAGGTATAAATGTTTTGCCTAGCACAGGTATAAATATCTTGCCTAGCACAGGTATAAATATCTTGCCTAGCACAGGTATAAATGTCTTGCCTAGCACAGGTATAAATGTCTTGCCTAGCACAGGTATAAATGTCTTGCCTAGCACAGGTATAAATGTCTTGCCTAGCACAGGTATAAATGTCTTGCCTAGCACAGATATAAATGTCTTGCCTAGCACAGGTATAAATGTCTTGCCTAGCACAGGTATAAATGTCTTGCCTAGCACAGATATAAATGTCTTGCCTAGCAAAGATATAAATGTCTTGCCTAGCACAGGTATAAATGTCTTGCCTAGCACAGGTATAAATGTCTTGCCTAGCACAGGTAAATGTCTTGCCTAGCACAGGTATAAATGTCTTGCCTAGCACAGATATAAATGACTTGCCTAGCACAGATATAAATGTCTTGCCTAGCACAGGTATAAATGTATTGCCTAGCACAGGTATAAATGTCTTGCCTAGCACAGGTATAAATGTCTTGCCTAGCACAGATATAAATGTCTTGCCTAGCACAGGTATAAATGTCTTGCCTAGCACAGGTATAAATATCTTGCCTGGCACAGGTATAAATGTCTTGCCTAGCACAGGTATAAATGTCTTGCCTAGCACAGGTATAAATGTCTTGCCTAGCACAGGTATAAATGTCTTGCCTAGCACAGGTATAAATAACAGGTATAAATGTCTTGCCTAGCACAGGTATAAATGTCTTGCCTAGCACAGGTATAAATATCTTGCCTAGCACAGGTATAAATATCTTGCCTAGCACAGGTATAAATATCTTGCCTAGCACAGGTATAAATATCTTGCCTCGCACAGGTATAAATGTCTTGCCTAGCACAGGTATAAATGTCTTACCTAGCACAGGTATAAATATCTTGCCTAGCACAGGTATAAATGTCTTGCCTAGCACAGGTATAAATATCTTGCCTAGCACAGGTATAAATGTCTTGCCTAGCACAGGTATAAATGTCTTGCCTAGCACAGGTATAAATGTCTTGCCTAGCACAGGTATAAATATCTTGCCTAGCACAGATATAAATGTCTTGCCTAGCACAGGTGTAAATGTCTTGCCTATCACAGGTATAAATGTCTTGCCTAGCACAGGTATAAATGTCTTGCCTAGCACAGGTATAAATATCTTGCCCAGCACAGATATAAATGTCTTGCCTAGCACAGATATAAATGTCTTGCCTAGCACAGATATAAATGTCTTGCCTAGCACATATATAAATGTCTTGCCTAGCACAGATATAAATGACTTGCCTAGCACAGATATAAATGTATTGCCTAGCACAGGTATAAATGTCTTGCCTAGCACAGGTATAAATGTCTTGCCTTTCACAGGTATAAATATCTTGCCTAGCACAGGTGTAAATGTCTTGCCTAGCACAGGTATAAATGTCTTGCCTAGCACAGGTATAAATGTCTTGCCTAGCACAGGTATAAATATCTTGCCTAGCACAGGTATAAATGTCTTGCCTAGCACAGGTATAAATATCTTGCCTAGCACAGGTGTAAATGTCTTGCCTAGCACAGGTATAAATGTCTTGCCTAGCACAGGTATAAATGTCTTGCCTAGCACAGGTATAAATATCTTGCCTAGCACAGATATAAATGTCTTGCCTAGCACCGGTGTAAATGTCTTGCCCATCACAGGTATAAATGTCTTGCCTAGCACAGGTATAAATGTCTTGCCTAGCACAGGTATAAATATCTTGCCCAGCACAGATATAAATGTCTTGCCTAGCACAGGTATAAATGTCTTGCCTAGCACAGGTATAGATGTCTTGCCTAGCACAGGTATAAATGTCTTGCCTAGCACAGGTATAAATGTCTTGCCTAGCACAGGTATAGATGTCTTGACTAGCACAGGTATAAATGTCTTGCCTAGCACAGGTATAAATGTATTGCCTAGCACAGATATAAATGTCTTGCCTAGCACAGGCATAAATGTCTTGCCTAGCACAGATGTAAATGTCTTGCCTAGCACAGGTATAAATGTTTTGCCTAGCACAGGTATAAATATCTTGCCTAGCACAGGTATAAATATCTTGCCTAGCACAGGTATAAATGTCTTGCCTAGCACAGGTATAAATGTCTTGCCTAGCACAGGTATAAATGTCTTGCCTAGCACAGATATAAATGACTTGCCTAGCACAGATATAAATGTCTTGCCTAGCACAGGTATAAATGTCTTGCCTAGCACAGGTATAAATGTCTTGCCTAGCACAGGTATAAATGTCTTGCCTAGCACAGGTATAAATGTCTTGCCTAGCACAGGTATAAATGTCTTGCCTAGCACAGATATAAATGTCTTGCCTAGCAAAGATATAAATGTCTTGCCTAGCACAGGTATAAATGTCATGCCTAGCACAGGTATAAATGTCTTGCCTAGCACAGGTAAATGTCTTGCCTAGCACAGGTATAAATGTTTTGCCTAGCACAGGTATAAATATCTTGCCTAGCACAGGTATAAATATCTTGCCTAGCACAGGTATAAATGTCTTGCCTAGCACAGGTATAAATGTCTTGCCTAGCACAGGTATAAATGTCTTGCCTAGCACAGGTATAAATGTCTTGCCTAGCACAGGTATAAATGTCTTGCCTAGCACAGATATAAATGTCTTGCCTAGCACAGGTATAAATGTCTTGCCTAGCACAGGTATAAATGTCTTGCCTAGCACAGATATAAATGTCTTGCCTAGCAAAGATATAAATGTCTTGCCTAGCACAGGTATAAATGTCTTGCCTAGCACAGGTATAAATGTCTTGCCTAGCACAGGTAAATGTCTTGCCTAGCACAGGTATAAATGTCTTGCCTAGCACAGATATAAATGACTTGCCTAGCACAGATATAAATGTCTTGCCTAGCACAGGTATAAATGTCTTGCCTAGCACAGGTATAAATGTCTTGCCTAGCACAGGTATAAATGTCTTGCCTAGCACAGATATAAATGTCTTGCCTAGCACAGATATAAATGTCTTGCCTAGCACAGGTATAAATGTCTTGCCTAGCACAGGTATAAATATCTTGCCTAGCACAGGTATAAATGTCTTGCCTAGCACAGGTATAAATGTCTTGCCTAGCACAGATATAAATGTCTTGCCTAGCACAGGTATAAATGTCTTGCCTAGCACAGGTATAAATAACAGGTATAAATGTCTTGCCTAGCACAGGTATAAATGTCTTGCCTAGCACAGGTATAAATATCTTGCCTAGCACAGGTATAAATATCTTGCCTAGCACAGGTATAAATATCTTGCCTAGCACAGGTATAAATATCTTGCCTCGCACAGGTATAAATGTCTTGCCTAGCACAGGTATAAATGTCTTACCTAGCACAGGTATAAATATCTTGCCTAGCACAGGTATAAATGTCTTGCCTAGCACAGGTATAAATATCTTGCCTAGCACAGGTATAAATGTCTTGCCTAGCACAGGTATAAATGTCTTGCCTAGCACAGGTATAAATGTCTTGCCTAGCACAGGTATAAATATCTTGCCTAGCACAGATATAAATGTCTTGCCTAGCACAGGTGTAAATGTCTTGCCTATCACAGGTATAAATGTCTTGCCTAGCACAGGTATAAATGTCTTGCCTAGCACAGGTATAAATATCTTGCCCAGCACAGATATAAATGTCTTGCCTAGCACAGATATAAATGTCTTGCCTAGCACAGATATAAATGTCTTGCCTAGCACATATATAAATGTCTTGCCTAGCACAGATATAAATGACTTGCCTAGCACAGATATAAATGTATTGCCTAGCACAGGTATAAATGTCTTGCCTAGCACAGGTATAAATGTCTTGCCTTTCACAGGTATAAATATCTTGCCTAGCACAGGTGTAAATGTCTTGCCTAGCACAGGTATAAATGTCTTGCCTAGCACAGGTATAAATGTCTTGCCTAGCACAGGTATAAATATCTTGCCTAGCACAGGTATAAATGTCTTGCCTAGCACAGGTGTAAATGTCTTGCCTAGCACAGGTATAAATGTCTTGCCTAGCACAGGTGTAAATGTCTTGCCTAGCACAGGTATAAATGTCTTGCCTAGCACAGGTATAAATGTCTTGCCTAGCACAGGTATAAATGTCTTGCCTAGCACAGGTATAAATATCTTGCCTAGCACAGGTATAAATGTCTTGCCTAGCACAGGTATTAATATCTTGTCTAGCACAGGTATAAATGTCTTGCCTAGCACAGGTATAAATGTCTTGCCTAGCACAGGTATAAATGTCTTGCCTAGCACAGGTGTAAATGTCTTGCCTAGCACAGGTATAAATGTCTTGCCTAGCACAGGTATAAATATCTTGCCCAGCACAGATATAAATGTCTTGCCTAGCACAGATATAAATGTCTTGCCTAGCACAGATATAAATGTCTTGCCTAGCACAGATATAAATGACTTGCCTAGCACAGATATAAATGTATTGCCTAGCACAGGTATAAATGTCTTGCCTAGCACAGGTATAAATGTCTTGCCTTTCACAGGTATAAATATCTTGCCTAGCACAGGTGTAAATGTCTTGCCTAGCACAGGTATAAATGTCTTGCCTAGCACAGGTATAAATGTCTTGCCTAGCACAGGTATAAATGTCTTGCCTAGCACAGGTATAAATATCTTGCCTAGCACAGGTATAAATGTCTTGCCTAGCACAGATATAAATGTCTTGCCTAGCACAGGTATAAATGTCTTGCCTAGTACAGGTGTAAATGTCTTGCCTAGCACAGGTATAAATGTCTTGCCAGCACAGGTATAAATGTCTTGCCTAGCACAGGTATAAATATCTTGCCTAGCACAGGTATAAATGTCTTGCCTAGCACAGGTATTAATATCTTGCCTAGCACAGGTATAAATGTCTTGCCTAGCACAGGTATAAATGTCTTGCCTAGCACAGGTATAAATGTCTTGCCTAGCACAGGTATAAATGTCTTGCCTAGCACAGGTGTAAATGTCTTGCCTAGCACAGGTATAAATGTCTTGCCTAGCACAGGTATAAATGTCTTGCCTAGCACAGGTATAAATATTTTGTCTAGCACAGGTATAAATGTCTTGCCTAGCACAGGTATAAATTTCTTGCCTAGCACAGGTGTAAATGTCTTGCCTAGCACAGGTATAAATGTCTTGCCTAGCACAGGTATAAATGTCTTGCCTAGCACAGATATAAATGACTTGCCTAGCACAGATATAAATGTCTTGCCTAGCACAGGTATAAATGTATTGCCTAGCACAGGTATAAATGTCTTGCCTAGCACAGGTATAAATGTCTTGCCTAGCACAGGTATAAATGTCTTGCCTAGCACAGATAAAAATGTCTTGCCTAGCACAGGTATAAATGTCTTGCCTAGCACAGGTATAAATATCTTGCCTAGCACAGGTATAAATATCTTGCCTAGCACAGGTATAAATATCTTGCCTCGCACAGGTATAAATGTCTTGCCTAGCACAGGTATAAATGTCTTGCCTAGCACAGGTATAAATGTCTTGCCTAGCACAGGTATAAATGTCTTGCCTAGCACAGGTATAAATATCTTGCCTAGCACAGGTGTAAATGTCTTGCCTAGCACAGGTATAAATGTCTTGCCTAGCACAGGTATAAATGTCTTGCCTAGCACAGGTATAAATGTCTTGCCTAGCACAGATATAAATGTCTTGCCTAGCACAGGTGTAAATGTCTTGCCTAGCACAGGTATAAATGTCTTGCCTAGCACAGGTATAAATGTCTTGCCTAGCACCGGTATAAATGTCTTGCCTAGCACAGGTATAAATATCTTGCATAGCACAGATATAAATGTCTTGCCTAGCACAGATATAAATGTCTTGCCTAGCACAGATATAAATGTCTTGCCTAGCACAGATATAAATGACTTGCCTAGCACAGGTATAAATGTATTGCCTAGCACAGGTATAAATATCTTGCCTAGCACAGGTGTAAATGTCTTGCCTAGCACAGGTATAAATGTCTTGCCTAGCACAGGTATAAATGTCTTGCCTAGCAAAGGTATAAATATCTTGCCTAGCACAGGTATAAATGTCTTGCCTAGCACAGGTGTAAATATCTTGCCTAGCACAGATATAAATGTCTTGCCTAGCACAGGTATAAATGTCTTGCCTAGCACAGGTGTAAATGTCTTGCCTAGCACAGGTATAAATGTCTTGCCTAGCACAGGTATAAATGTCTTGCCTAGCACAGGTATAAATATCTTGCCTAGCACAGGTATAAATGTCTTGCCTAGCACAGGTATTAATATCTTGTCTAGCACAGGTATAAATGTCTTGCCTAGCACAGGTATAAATGTCTTGCCTAGCACAGGTGTAAATGTCTTGCCTAGCACAGGTATAAATGTCTTGCCTAGCACAGGTATAAATGTCTTGCCTAGCACAGGTATAAATGTCTTGCCTAGCACAGGTATAAATGTCTTGCCTAGCACAGGTATAAATGTCTTGCCTAGCACAGGTATAAATGTCTTGCCTAGCACAGGTATAAATATTTTGTCTAGCACAGGTATAAATGTCTTGCCTAGCACAGGTATAAATTTCTTGCCTAGCACAGGTGTAAATGTCTTGCCTAGCACAGGTATAAATGTCTTGCCTAGCACAGGTATAAATGTCTTGCCTAGCACAGATATAAATGACTTGCCTAGCACAGATATAAATGTCTTGCCTAGCACAGATATAAATGTATTGCCTAGCACAGGTATAAATGTCTTGCCTAGCACAGGTATAAATGTCTTGCCTAGCACAGGTATAAATGTCTTGCCTAGCACAGATATAAATGTCTTGCCTAGCACAGGTATAAATGTCTTGCCTAGCACAGGTATAAATATCTTGCCTAGCACAGGTATAAATATCTTGCCTAGCACAGGTATAAATATCTTGCCTCGCACAGGTATAAATGTCTTGCCTAGCACAGGTATAAATGTCTTGCCTAGCACAGGTATAAATGTCTTGCCTAGCACAGGTATAAATGTCTTGCCTAGCACAGGTATAAATATCTTGCCTAGCACAGGTGTAAATGTCTTGCCTAGCACAGGTATAAATGTCTTGCCTAGCACAGGTATAAATGTCTTGCCTAGCACAGGTATAAATGTCTTGCCTAGCACAGATATAAATGTCTTGCCTAGCACAGGTGTAAATGTCTTGCCTAGCACAGGTATAAATGTCTTGCCTAGCACAGGTATAAATGTCTTGCCTAGCACCGGTATAAATGTCTTGCCTAGCACAGGTATAAATATCTTGCATAGCACAGATATAAATGTCTTGCCTAGCACAGATATAAATGTCTTGCCTAGCACAGATATAAATGTCTTGCCTAGCACAGATATAAATGACTTGCCTAGCACAGATATAAATGTATTGCCTAGCACAGGTATAAATGTCTTGCCTAGCACAGGTATAAATATCTTGCCTAGCACAGGTGTAAATGTCTTGCCTAGCACAGGTATAAATGTCTTGCCTAGCACAGGTATAAATGTCTTGCCTAGCACAGGTATAAATATCTTGCCTAGCACAGGTATAAATGTCTTGCCTAGCACAGGTGTAAATATCTTGCCTAGCACAGATATAAATGTCTTGCCTAGCACAGGTATAAATGTCTTGCCTAGCACAGGTGTAAATGTCTTGCCTAGCACAGGTATAAATGTCTTGCCTAGCACAGGTATAAATGTCTTGCCTAGCACAGGTATAAATATCTTGCCTAGCACAGGTATAAATGTCTTGCCTAGCACAGGTATTAATATCTTGTCTAGCACAGGTATAAATGTCTTGCCTAGCACAGGTATAAATGTCTTGCCTAGCACAGGTGTAAATGTCTTGCCTAGCACAGGTATAAATGTCTTGCCTAGCACAGGTATAAATGTCTTGCCTAGCACAGGTATAAATATCTTGTCTAGCACAGGTATAAATGTCTTGCCTAACACAGGTATAAATGTCTTGCCTAGCACAGGTATAAATGTCTTGCCTAGCACAGGTATAAATGTCTTGCCTAGCACAGGTGTAAATGTCTTGCCTAGCACAGGTATAAATGTCTTGCCTAGCACAGGTATAAATGTCTTGCCTAGCACAGGTATAAATGTCTTGCCTAGCACAGGTTTAAATGTCTTGCCTAGCACAGGTATAAATGTCTTGCCTAGCACAGGTATAAATATCTTGCCTAGCACAGATATAAATGTCTTGCCTAGTACAGGTATAAATGTCTTGCCTAGCACAGGTATAAATGTCTTGCCTAGCACAGATATAAATGTCTTGCCTAGCACAGGTATAAATATCTTGCCTTGCACAGGTATAACTCTCTTGCCTAGCACAGGTATAAATATCTTGCCTAGCACAGGTATAAATGTCTTGCCTAGCACAGGTATAAATGTCTTGCCTAGCACAGGTATAAATGTCTTGCCTAGCACAGATATAAATGTCTTGCCTAGCACAGGTGTAAATGTCTTGCCTAGCACAGGTGTAAATGTCTTGCCTAGCACAGGTATAAATGTATTGCCTAGCACAGGTATAAATGTCTTGCCTAGCACAGATATAAATGTCTTGCCTAGCACAGGTATAAATGTCTTGCCTAGCACAGGTATAAATATCTTGCCTAGCACAGGTATAAATGTATTGCCTAGCACAGGTATAAATGTCTTGCCTAGCAGAGATATAAATGTCTTGCCTAGCACAGGTGTAAATGTCTTGCCTAGCACAGGTATAAATATCTTGCCTAGCACAGGTATAAATGTCTTGCCTAGCACAGGTATAAATGTATTGCCTAGCACAGGTATAAATGTCTTGCCTAGCAGGGATATAAATGTCTTGCCTAGCACAGGTGCAAATGTCTTGCCTAGCACAGGTGTAAATGTCTTGCGTAGCACAGGTGTAAATGTCTTGCCTAGCACAGATATAAATGTCTTGCCTAGCACAGGTGTAAATGTGTTGCCTAGCACAGGTGTAAATGTGTTGCCTAGCACAGGTATAAATGTCTTGCCTAGCACAGGTATAAATGTCTTGCCTAGCACAGGTGTAAATGTCTTGCCTAGCACAGGTATAAATGTCTTGCCTAGCACAGGTATAAATGTCTTGCCTAGCACAGATATAAATGTCTTGCCTAGCACAGGTGTAAATGTCTTGCCTAGCACAGGTATAAATGTCTTGCCTAGCACAGGTATAAATGTCTTGCCTAGCACCGGTATAAATGTCTTGCCTAGCACAGGTATAAATATCTTGCATAGCACAGATATAAATGTCTTGCCTAGCACAGATATAAATGTCTTGCCTAGCACAGATATAAATGTCTTGCCTAGCACAGATATAAATGACTTGCCTAGCACAGATATAAATGTATTGCCTAGCACAGGTATAAATGTCTTGCCTAGCACAGGTATAAATATCTTGCCTAGCACAGGTGTAAATGTCTTGCCTAGCACAGGTATAAATGTCTTGCCTAGCACAGGTATAAATGTCTTGCCTAGCACAGGTATAAATATCTTGCCTAGCACAGGTATAAATGTCTTGCCTAGCACAGGTGTAAATATCTTGCCTAGCACAGATATAAATGTCTTGCCTAGCACAGGTATAAATGTCTTGCCTAGCACAGGTGTAAATGTCTTGCCTAGCACAGGTATAAATGTCTTGCCTAGCACAGGTATAAATGTCTTGCCTAGCACAGGTATAAATATCTTGCCTAGCACAGGTATAAATGTCTTGCCTAGCACAGGTATTAATATCTTGTCTAGCACAGGTATAAATGTCTTGCCTAGCACAGGTGTAAATGTCTTGCCTAGCACAGGTGTAAATGTCTTGCCTAGCACAGGTATAAATGTCTTGCCTAGCACAGGTATAAATGTCTTGCCTAGCACAGGTATAAATATCTTGTCTAGCACAGGTATAAATGTCTTGCCTAGCACAGGTATAAATGTCTTGCCTAGCACAGGTATAAATGTCTTGCCTAGCACAGGTATAAATGTCTTGCCTAGCACAGGTATAAATGTCTTGCCTAGCACAGGTATAAATGTCTTGCCTAGCACAGGTATAAATGTCTTGCCTAGCACAGGTATAAATGTCTTGCCTAGCACAGGTGTAAATGTCTTGCCTAGCACAGGTATAAATGTCTTGCCTAGCACAGGTATAAATATCTTGCCTAGCACAGATATAAATGTCTTGCCTAGTACAGGTATAAATGTCTTGCCTAGCACAGGTATAAATGTCTTGCCTAGCACAGATATAAATGTCTTGCCTAGCACAGGTATAAATATCTTGCCTTGCACAGGTATAACTATCTTGCCTAGCACAGGTATAAATATCTTGCCTAGCACAGGTATAAATGTCTTGCCTAGCACAGGTATAAATGTCTTGCCTAGCACAGGTATAAATGTCTTGCCTAGCACAGATATAAATGTCTTGCCTAGCACAGGTGTAAATGTCTTGCCTAGCACAGGTGTAAATGTCTTGCCTAGCACAGGTATAAATGTATTGCCTAGCACAGGTATAAATGTCTTGCCTAGCACAGATATAAATGTCTTGCCTAGCACAGGTATAAATGTCTTGCCTAGCACAGGTATAAATATCTTGCCTAGCACAGGTATAAATGTATTGCCTAGCACAGGTATAAATGTCTTGCCTAGCAGAGATATAAATGTCTTGCCTAGCACAGGTGTAAATGTCTTGCCTAGCACAGGTATAAATATCTTGCCTAGCACAGGTATAAATGTCTTGCCTAGCACAGGTATAAATGTATTGCCTAGCACAGGTATAAATGTCTTGCCTAGCAGGGATATAAATGTCTTGCCTAGCACAGGTGCAAATGTCTTGCCTAGCACAGGTGTAAATGTCTTGCGTAGCACAGGTGTAAATGTCTTGCCTAGCACAGATATAAATGTCTTGCCTAGCACAGGTGTAAATGTGTTGCCTAGCACAGGTGTAAATGTGTTGCCTAGCACAGGTATAAATGTCTTGCCTAGCACAGGTATAAATGTCTTGCCTAGCACAGGTATAAATGTCTTGCCTAGCACAGATATAAATGTCTTGCCTAGCACAGGTATAAATGTCTTGCCTAGCACAGGTATAAATGTCTTGCCTAGCACAGATATAAATGTCTTGCCTAGCACAGGTATAAATATCTTGCCTAGCACAGGTATAAATATCTTGCCTAGCACAGGTATAAATGTCTTGCCTAGCACAGGTATAAATGTCTTGCCTAGCACAGGTATAAATATCTTACCTAGCACAGGTATAAATATCTTACCTAGCACAGGTATAAATGTCTTGCCTAGCAGACATTTTTGCTAATCTTAGCATAACTAAAAAAAGGTCAAAAACAATCTTTATTTTTGCTGTTATTCACACTGTTCATGAACATGTGAACTCATAAACATTGTGTGTAGTACTGTGAGATTATAATAATAAGAATAATTACACATAAACTATATATATACTTTTTGTTTGTTTTTGCAGTAAACTGAACATTGCATATGCCACTGCATTGTTAAAAATGCAGCTAGAGTGTTACATACTTAAATGATTTGTTCTCATATGTTGTTTATTTAGACTAGGGTATGAGGTAATGTCTGACACCAACACTGCAGGATGCAAAAAGACTTGTTTAACAAACAGCCGCCTATTGCTGATGCCCTGAGATATGGGAGACTTAGACACAGACTTTAAAACATAAGTGGCCAAAAGTGAGGCAGGCTCATAAAGCAACAGCAAACACCTTATAATTACAAACTATGGGCCCGATCACAAGTGGCTCGCTATTTAGCAATTTCTATCACCGCCAGAAGTAAACTTATAATGCACATGGCTAGACGTGCATATTAAAAGTTGAAAATAAAATGTTTGCCCACGAGAGAAAGCTGGCGCACTAACGTCAGGACTTTAGATATTGCAACCACGCTAACTTCTTCGACCCATAGATTTCAATAGAGAGCTCAAACTGTAAAAAAATAACACGTATCCCTAGTGGGCTAATCCGACACGCATTAGACCAACTGCGCTTACCTAAAGGTAGTTATGAATATTTGACATTCCAATGTTCTTCACTTAAAAGAAAATGTTCATTTTATATATATATACACAATGAAGGATGAAACGATCATCTGGGGTTGCTGTGTTCCTTGTTCAGAAAGGAATTGCCTGGTATTTCTTCGGTGCTGGACTGACCGTAATAGGCGAGATCAGACTGATATACTACAGGAAAGTTCTTCTCTGTGAAAAGCATAACTGGGCTAAAAGAAGCTGCACCCAGGTGGTAAATCACAATAGAACAGGCTAACAATAGTATTGAGCCAGTTGTTCATTCTTGTGAGTGTGCTTCTCTCTGTGTGTATTTATTCTCCCTATGGGAAAAAGGTGAAACCAGACGTGGACTCCTTGCTCAGTGTGCTTAGAGGAATATGGCTACACCTCACTGACGAGGACCAATGAAGGCCGAAACAATCGTCTGGGGTTGCTGTGTTCCTTGTTCAGAAAGGAATTGCCTGGTATTTCGGTGCTGGACTGACCGTAATAGGCGGGATCAGAGTCAAACTGATATACTACAGGAAAGTTCTTCTCTGTGAAAAGCATTACTGGGCTAAAAGAAGCTGCACCCAGATGGTAAGTCGCCATAGAACAGGCTAACAATAGTATTGAGCCAGTTGTTCGTTCCTGTGAGTGTGCTTCTCTCTGTGTGTATTTAGTCTCCCTATGGGAAAAAGGGGAAACCAGAGGTGGAGTCCTTGCTCACTGTGCTTAGAGGAATATGGCTACACCTCACTGATGAGGCCCAATGAAGGCCGAAACGATCGTCAGGGGTTGCTGTGCTCCTTGTTCAGAAAGTAATTGCCTGGTAATTCGGCGCTGGACTGGCCGTAATAGTGAGATCAGACTGATATACTACAGGAAAGTTCTTTTCTTTGAAAAGCATTACTGGGCTAAAAGAAGCTGCACCCAGGTGGTAAATCGCCATAGAACAGGCTAACAATAGTATTGAGCCAGTTGTTCGTTCCTGTGAGTGTGCTTCTCTCTGTGTGTATTTACTCTCCCTATGGAAAAAAGGGGAAACCAGACGTGGACTCCTTGCTCAGTGTGCTTAGAGGAATATGGCTACACCTCACTGACAAGGCCCAATGAAGGCCGAAACAATCGTCTGGGGTTGCTGTGTTCCTTGTTCAGAAAGGAATTGCCTGGTATTTCGGCGCTGGACTGACCGTAATAGGAGGGATCAGACTGATATACTACAGGAAAGTTCTTCTCTGTGAAAAGCATTACTGGGCTAAAAGAAGCTGCACCCAGATGGTAAATCGCCATAGAACAGGCTAACAATAGTATTGAGCCAGTTGTTTCGTTCCTGTGAGTGTGCTTCTCTCTGTGTGTATTTAGTCTCCCTATGGGAAAAAGGGGAAACCAGAGGTGGAGTCCTTGCTCACTGTGCTTAGAGGAATATGGCTACACCTCACTGATGAGGCCCAATGAAGGGCGAAATGATCGTCAGGGGTTGCTGTGCTCCTGTTCAGAAAGTAATTGCCTGGTAATTCGGCGCTGGACTAACCGTAATAGTGAGATCAGACTGATATACTACAGGAAAGTTCTTTTCTTTGAAAAGAATTACTGGGCTAAAAGAAGCTGCACCCAGGTGGTAAATCACCATAGAACAGGCTAACAATAGCATTGAGCCAGTTGTTCGTTCCTGTGAGTGTGCTTCTCTCTGTGTGTATTTACTCTCCCTATGGAAAAAAGGGTTAACTAGATGTGGACTCCTTGCTCAGTGTGCTTAGAGGAATATGGCTACACCTCACTGACAAGGCCCAATGAAGGCCGAAACGATTGTCTGGGGTTGCTGTGTTCCTTGTTCAGAAAGGAATTGCCTGGTATTTCGGCGCTGGACTGACCGTAATAGGAGGGATCAGACTGATATACTACAGGAAAGTTCTTCTCTGTGAAAAGCATTACTGGGCTAAAAGAAGCTGCACCCGAGTGGTAAATCGCCATAGAATAGTCTAACAATAGTATTGAGTCAGTTGTTCGTTCCTGTGAGTGTGCTTCTCTCTGTGTGTATTTATTCTCCCTATGGGAAAAAGAGGAAACCAGACGTGGACTCCTTCCTCAGTGTGCTTAGAGGAATATGGCTACACCTCACTGACGAGGCCCAATGAAGGCCGAAATGATCGTCTGGGGTTGCTGTGTTCCTTGTTCAGAAAGGAATTGCCTGGTATTTCAGCGCTGGACTGACCGTAATAGGCGGGATCAGACTGATATACTACAGGAAAGTTCTTCTCTGTGAAAAGCATTACTGGGCTAAAAGAAGCTGCACCCAGGTGGTAAATCGCCATAGAACAGGCTAACAATAGTATTGAGCCAGTTGTTCATTCATGTGAGTGTGCTTCTCTCTGTGTGTATTTAGATTCCCTAAGGGAAAAAGGGGAAACCAGCCATGGACTCCTTCCTCAGTGTGCTTAGAGGAATATGGCTACACCTCACTGACGAGGCCCAATGAATGATGAAACGATCATCTGGGGTTTCTGTGTTCCTTGTTCAGAAAGGAATTGCATGGTATTTCGGCACTGGACTGACCGTAATAGGCGGGATCGGACTGATATACTACAGGAAAGTTATTCTCTGTGAAAAGCATTACTGGGCTAAAAGAAGCTGCACCCTAGTGGTAAATCGCCATAGAACAGGCTAACAATAGTATTGAGCCAGTTGTTCGTTCCTGTGAGTGTGCTTCTCTCTGTGTATATATATATATTTATTTATATAAAGTCATGGTCAAAAATATTGGCAAAAAAGGAATAGTCCAGCTGCATAAGGATAAAAAATATACACTTTATTGTATATTTTTTTATCCTTATGGGGCTGGACTATTCCTTTTTTGCATTATTATTTACCAGAATTCTAGCTCCGTATATTAGTGGACAGTGCTAGGATCACCCCTTGAAATCCCCTGTTAAGTATCAATGTCAGCGTTGAAGATTACGAATCTGGAACTTCATTGGAAACCACATCATAGACAGACGATGAACAGAGGGCAGTGATCGGCTAGTAGGTGAAAGAAGTAGTTTGGCGTTTCTTGTGCTCGGCGTGCAATGGAGCATCATTGGTCACTGGGACATATCCTGCGTTAATGCCAAGGAAACAAGCCCATGTGAAGTTCCTGGTTCAACGGTAGGAACACGCTGTTTTTGCATATTGTTGGAATACTGCTGTGGTTTAGCAGTTTGTAACAGAGGGGGAGGGTTGATGATCCCTTGAATTAGAGGCACTTTAAATTGATGGAACGCTTGATATAATTTCCTTTTTCTTCTCAAAAATATTAGTACCCCTGCATTTCTGTCAGATAATTCACCAATTCACCCAGAAAATTGTTGCAATTACAAATGTTTAGCATTCTCATGTTTATTTTGTTTGTATTGGTATGACACAAAAAAGTGGAAAGAAAAAAAGCCACATCTGACACATTCCATACAAAACTCTAAAAATAGACTGTACAAAAGTATTGGCATCCTCAATTTAATATTTGGTAGCACACCCCTTGGAAAAAATAATTGAAATCAATCGCTTCCTGTAACCATCAATGAGTTTCTTACACCTCTCTACTGGAATTTTGGACCACTGTTCTTTTACCAACTGCTCCAGGTTTCTCAGATTGGATGGGTTCCTTTACCCAACTGCTGTTTTGAGATCTCTCCACAGGTGCTCTATGGCATTGAGATCTGGACTCATTGCTGGCCAGTTCAGTACTCTTCAGCGGGACAGCATGCACGTCCAGCACTCTGCACCCAGACTCAAAAGGCAGAGCTGGAACGTGATTTAAAATATAACTTTTATTGGGTATTGGTTAAAATATATACATAGACAAACAAAACACACTAATGATTAAAACAAACAAAGCAAGTAGGATCCTGTTGATATATATAATAGTGACACAAGATTACTAATGATTGCAAATTACAGCTTTTTGCTAAAGCCCATCATTCTACTGTTTTCAGAAAAAAAATGAATACGGTCCCTACAATCAAACATGGTGGAGGTTCACTGATGTTTTGGGGTTGCTTTGCTGCTTCAGGTACTGGATGTCTTGACTGTGTGCATGGCATTATGAAATCTGAAGACTAACAAATAATTCTGTGGTGCAATGTAGGGCCCAGTGACAGAAAGTTGTGTCTCCGTCAGAGATCATGGTTCTTACAGCAGGACGATGACCCAAAGCACACGTCAAAAAGCACTCAGAAATGGTTTAAGACATAGCGCTGAAAAGTACTGGAAATTGTGGTTAAACAATGGCACTATTAAGGCAATCCCCATTATTGTCTGGTGATTGGTATGGTTTATAGTTAACCTGATAAGGTTTCTCACCACTTGTATTATATATTAATCTAGGTGGGTTGGTGCTTGTGCATGAAATTACATACTAGATAAAAGAGATGTGGAAATACAGAAACTTTCCACAGGACAGCATGCACGTCCAGCATTCTGTGCCCAGACTCGGGATTTAAAATATAACTTTTATTGGGTATTGGTTAAAATATATACATAGAGAAACAAAACACACTATTGATTACAACAAACAAAGCTAGTAGGATCCTGTTGATATATATAATAGTGACACTAGATTACTAATTATTGCCTCTAATATTGGAGTACTGAGTGTCACAGTATATGAGAGCATTTCATATTCTGTCCAATACCTATTGGCTTTGGGATAAGGTAAACGGGGTTGAGAAAGACACTCCTATCAGGCTATGTATGATTGGCTGTAAATTGATCTCATAGACAATATTCCAGCGTGTGAAATCCTAGTTTTTCAGCCAGGGTCATAAGCAATATGATTTCTTTAACGTGACATGACCTCGACACAAATAGATTGAGATCACTATTGGTTACAAATTATTAGTCTACGTTCAGTGTGTATCAGTGTAAGATGTTCTTGGTAACAATGAATTCAATACCTTTGTAATGATTATTTAATAATTTTAAGGTACCGCATTAGCGGTTTACACAGGGGGCTTATCTATGCTATGATATTTAAGTTGGCTGAATAGCATCATGGTAATTGTTGAAAATACGATACAGTGTTAACTAGGCCATATGGTTACTCAATGAAATACTGATAAACAATACGGAAATACTATAATCACAATCCAGGCGTATACAATGCCAGTAGCACACCACTTGGATTATTTATTTATTCAGACTAAGCATATATAACAAACTGTTTCCGATTAACTTGTCAGTAGTGCTGCAAATAGACACATAAGCAAATAGGCTCAATATACCAATAGGCATCACAATAACATTTAGTATAATAGCACCTGACCACAATAATAGAACCAGCTGGATACAACAGCAATCGTAACATAAGAGGAGAAACCGCACTGTGGGATCACACAAGAGAATCCCCTTTTAAAAGACAAAATAGAATAGCTGTCTTAGAGTGGACTAAAATAGCTACATAGTAGTGACGAATAGATAACATTGTATTCAGAAAACTGGATGGCTGTGCAGTAAAATGAATAGTTGTCTTAGAGTGGGCTAAAAACAGCTACATAATAGTGACGAATAGATAACGTTGTATCCTGAAACTTGGATGGCTGTGCAGTCAAACACAGATAAACTATAACATACAAGTTATACATAACGCCGCCACTAGGGTACCCCAAGAGTTTTCACAAGTATTGATACAATTGAATGTATAAATATAAGAGCTAAGTGTACTATGAGATACTGCAATAGCAAGCCACTGAACTAAGATACATCAAAATTATAAACACTTGATCTAGTATTGCAGAGGGAATTTAACCCACTATTTTAAACCAACACAGAATTAAAGGAAACTGCATGATGCGGTTATAAGTGAGATCTTTCTGCTCTAATACCAGTAAACTACTCTACCAACTGGTTAAACTAATTTGAGAAATCAGGTGTTATAAAGATACAAAATACAGAGTTATCGTATTATTATTAATGCAGTAACAGAATACTGTACACTATTAATCTCAATTATACTACACTGACAAATTAGGAGAAAATAATATTGCCATTCTTACTAATTATCAAACATTGTAGATAAGAATCAATACAGGCCCACATCACATAACATTGTGGGATGTGTTGAAACACAATTTAATAATGGACTTAGTGTAAGATATGGTGATCATAGGATTGTGTTAGAAAATATTTAAGCAAGAGACATATATTATAATTGTCCTTCTGCACAGTGTAACAATTGGAAATAGCCACAGTGCCAAATATACTAGGCACAAACCTGCATGATAGTAACCAATACCAATCAGATATTGGCCATTAGAACATAGGTATTATAACAATACGACTGAACCATACAATCATAGCAAGGTAGTAATTGCTTGTGCACCCCAGCTATTTGTACAAGTGAACTCACTGTTACAAAGAACATCTTACACTGATACACACTGAACGTAGACTAATAATTTGTAACCAATAGTGATCTCAATATATTTGTGTCAAGGTCATGTCACGTTAAAGAAATCATATTGCTTATGACCCTGGCTGAAAAACTAGGATTTCACACGCTGGAATATTGTCTATGAGATCCATTTGCAGCCAATCATACATAGCCTGATAGGAGTGTCTTTCTCAACCCCGTTTACCTTATCCCAAAGCCAATAGGTATTGGACAGAATATGATATACTGTCATATACTGTGACACTCAGTACTCCAATATTAGAGGCCATCATTAGTAATCTAGTGTCACTATTATATATATCAACAGGATCCTACTTGCTTTGTTTGTTTTAATCATTAATGTGTTTTGTTTGTCTATGTATATATTTTAACCAATACCCAATAAAAGTTATATTTTAAATCCCATTCCAGCTCCGCCTTCTGAGTCTGGGCACAGAATGCTAAATGTGCATGCTGTCCTGTGGAAAGTTTCTGTATTTACACATCTCTTTTTTCTAGTAATTTCATGCACAAGCACCAACGCACCTATATTAATATATAATACAAGTGGTGAGAAACCTTATCAGGTTAACTATAAAACATACCAATCACCAGTGACGTGCAGTGAGGTCAGAGGCTGGTGAGGCACTGGCTTTGATATGCCCAAGAAACAAACGTGTGTGTGTGTGTGTGTGTGTGTATGTGTATATGTGTGTGTGTGTATATATATATATCTGAACACAAAACTTGCACTCTCTGGTCTCTGGTGTGCAAGTTTTGTGTTCAGCTGTATTTAATTGTACTAGCACCCTGGCAGTTGTTATACTGAGTGAGAGTACTCTCCCTTGTAACAATATACATACATACATACATACATAAATAGATAGATAGATATACATACATACATACATACATACATACATACATACATACACTATGTGTTTATTTAAAGAGAAAGGCGGTGGCATATTTTTTCTTTGGTAACTAATGTATATTTTATTACCTAAAAAGTGCCGTGTTGCTATGTGACTGCATAGATTGCTGCATTAGTTTTAAAAGTATGGCATGTGTCTAAAAAAATAAATAAATCATATTCTTAAACAAATACAGGAAATAGGGTTTATATCATTTTAGGCAATTATAGCCTAGATTATGGCTTTATAATACAAAGGAGATGTTGAACCACAATATTCACTAAACAAAGACTGCAAGGAAAACCCCTTTTCCAAATGCTTATTTTAAACATTCCTACCCTACATACACACACACACACACACACACACACACACTATATGTTTATTTAAAGAGAAAGGCAGAGGCATATTTTTTTCTTTGGTAACTAATGCAGGCACATAGCAACACAGCACTTTTTAGGTAATAAAATGTGACATGTCCCTGCATTAGTTACCGTTACCAAAGAAAAAAATATGCCTCTGCCTTTCTCTTTAAATAAACATAGTGTGTGTGTGTAGGGTAGGAATAAGCATTTGGAAAAGGGGTTTTCCTTGCAGTCTTTGTTTAGTGAATAGTGTGGTTAAAAGATCTCCTTTGTATTATAAAGCCATAATCTAGGCTATAATTGCCTAAAATTATAGAAATCCTATTTCCTGTGTTTGTTTGAAAAAAAAAAAAAATCATATTCTTAGACACATGCCATACTTTTAAAACTAATGCAGCAATCTATGCAGGCACATGGCAAATTGTGTTACCTAAAAAGTGCTGTGTTGCTATGTGCCTGCATAGATTGCTGCATTAGTTTTAAAAGTATGGCATGTGTCTAAGAATATTTTTTTTTTTTTTTTAGACACATGCCATACTTTTAAAACTAATGCAGCAATCTATGCAGGCACATAGCAACACAGCACTTTTTAGGTAATACCATTTGCCATGTGCCTGCATAGATTGCTGCATTAGTTTTAAAAGTATGGAATGTGTCTAAGAATAAGAAACCTACCTTGCCAACTTGCCAAGAAGATGAGATCAGCAGTCAGCTCAACTGCTGCGCTGCAGTGCAAAATGCCGGTCCGGTATAATCAGTAGCCTGGCTGGCAACAACGCAAGTAGTACTGTAGTACTAGTAATAATCCGACTCCAACTTGGAGCCTCCAAGTTAGCCAAGGTGATGGTCCGTCCAACAGTGCATGGGCTTATGTGGTTAAGGGCTAGCCTACGGTGAGGGCAGCAGCTGCCAGAGACAGGGACTCACTCACCGGCACCACACACCACACGTGAATTCAGTTGTCAGTTAATGCGCCGCTGCCTCAGTCTCTTCTTGTCTAATCTCTGACTTCCGGCCCGACGTCCAGACCTCGATGACGTCACTCACAATTGGCTGGGCTCCCGTAAGGCGTTTAGAGAGCAGCCTCTAGGGAGCAATATGGGCCGCACACTAAGAGACTTAACCACTGGGTGGCAGTCTCTGCGGGTCCCATAAGAAAAATATCCTCAGACATCCATATTGCGCAAAGGGAGGGCAGCTGAACGGCTCACAGCCTCTCCTTCCTTGCGCAATATGGATGAGTATGGAGTAAAAAAAAATTACTTTCTTTGCATTTGAGTGCAGCTTTGAAGTGGTGGCGGGGGGTTGGGGGGTAGGGTATACAAACAAAAAATAAAAAAATAATAAAAAATAAATAAAAAAAAATATATTTTTATTTTACAAATTATTACAAAATAAAAAAAGCAATTACACACATAGGACAGGTGAGGCGCTGCCTCACCTGCCTCCTATGACTGCACATCACTGCCAATCACCAGAAAATAATGGGGATTGCCTTAATAGTGCCATTGTTTAACCACAATTTCCAGTACTTTTCAGCGCTATGCCTTAAACCATTTCTGGGTGCTTTTTGACGTGTGATTTGGGTCATTGTCCTGCTGTAAGAACCATGACCTCTGATGGAGACCTAACTTTCTGACACTGGGCCCTACATTGCACCACAGAATTCTTTGGTAGTCTTCAGATTTCATAATGCCATGCATGCACACAGTCAAGACATCCAGTGCCTGAAGCAGCAAAGCAACCCCAAAGCATCAGTAAACCTCCACCATGATTGACTGTAGGGACTGTATTCTTTTCTTTAAAAGACTAATTTTTTTCTGAAAACAGTAAAATCATGGGCTTTACCAAAAAGCTGTAATTTGCTTTGTCTGTCCACAGAACATTCTCCCAAAAGGATTTTGGCTTCCTCAGGTAACTTTTGGTAAACTCCAATCTGGCTTTTTTATGTTTCTGTGTCGGCAGTTTGGTCCTCCTGAGTCTCCTACCATAGCATCTCTTTTCATTTAGATGGCGATTTATAGTGCAAGCTGACACATTTGTACCCTATTCCTGAAGTTGATCGAGGTTCTTTATCCACCATTCGAACAATCCTTTGTTGCAATCTTTGATAAATTTTTCTCTTTCCTCCACGTCCAGGGAGATTAGCTGCAATGCCATCGGCTGTAAACTTCTTGGTAATGTTGTGCACAGTGGACACAGGAACATTAAGATCTCTGGAGATGGACTTGTAACCTTGAGATTGTCCATGCTTTTCCACAACTTTTGTTCTCAAATGTTCAGACAATTCTTTGCTGCTCTTTCTCTTCTCCATGCTCGTTGTGGCACACTGAGACACACAACAGAAAGGTTGAGTATATTTTTCACCATTTTAACTGGTTGCTGGTGTTATTTCTATATTGTCAGCAACTGTTAACTGATACCGGTAAGTTTAATTACAAATTATAGGAGCATCGCAAACTTGGAATGCAATTATTTCTTAAAATTTTGAGAAAGTTTTACCAAAAAAATGCACCACAAAGAGAAAGTTAGCTTAACTCTGTTCAATCCTTTGAGAGAGTCTGATGTGGCAATCATTCATACTAAATAACTTTATTGAATAATAAAAAAATCGGCCACAGCACCATACACAAGAACACACACACACTAGTTAAAATGTCTATAATTCAGGATGATGATATGTAGTTAAATATTGTATATCGTTCACCAAAAGTAGATAGTCAATGCAGATACATTAGTATATATTAGTATCAAAAAGCCACAAGAATTATAGATAACTAATCCCCCAAATATCAACGTGTGGATTAGAGCAAAGCGTAGCTATTGATACTAAACTGAGCTAATAAAAGTTCCTTCTATAGCGGAAACTTATTTTAATATTATACTGTCTGCAGTAACATAAGATGGTGAGCGAATTAAGGCTTAGGTTAGCCAATCAAGATATCCTGACAAGCAGCTAAAAACTGTGCGACAATGCCCACTGTGAGAAAAAGTGCCCTTGATGCGCATTTCACTTAAACGCTTTGGAGCGCTATGCGCCGGACGATTCTCGGATGTGTTAAAGGAAACAGCGTCCAGCCTCTTGCTCCAATTGAATCCAATTCTGTATATCATAAGCCACTGATAAGCTAGCCAGCCGTCAGTGAGTCTGTTAGTAAAGCTGCAATCAGTTATTCTGTCTCATTCTCTGTTGCTTCTGATTGGATATCAGTCCAGTAGCAACGTGTGCAGCATCGTCATAGTGATTGTATATTACAAACATGTTCATCTATAAGTAAAAAACATCATATAGATATAATCAGTGGGGCATTTATGTCAAATATTTGTTATGGCTCCATTTGGGCACTTGGCTCCAACAGTGTTATCTTATGTGAAAGAGGCAAAGATGTTATATGTTTGTACGATGAAGTATTATGCCAAAACATAATTACGATATTAAAATACATATTAGCAAGCTGTCAAGTAGAGATTTAGTTCATACGAAAATGAGTTAGATTAAAGTAATAACAGTTTTAGGAAAATGCATGTTGTATTTTGTATTATATTCATCCTGGCTAATATGCAAATCGTATGATCGTAAAAATAGCAATTTATGCTTATTTATATACGAAGCATACATCTCAACTTTTGAGATATATTAAGTTAACCAGGTAAGATTTGGAATGACTAGATATCATGTATACTAAAGATATTAATGTATTGCAGAATGCAATTTTTTTGGAGAGCCGATGTATCGGCACCTGAGTATATACTCGCCATAGAAAGCTTTGTTATCCGTATGTATCGGCACGTGAGTATATACTTGCCATAGAAAGCCTTCTGTTATCCGTATGATAGTATCTCTTAAGTGTCAAACTGACACCATTCATTGGCTTAGTTACATAGATTCAATAAGATTACCAACTTAATCCTAAATGGGCATATTATGTCTATTTGTTACAATTGTAGTGAAAAAACTAATGAATGATTATTTATTTTGAGATTGATATATAAGTAAATATTAATATTATATAGATTATATCAAAAATAAGAATAAAAAGGTTAAAGGGCCACTGTAAATAAATATTTTCTATGCCTGTTACTAACTAACTACCCCAAATACGCTTTTTATCAATAGCATTTCATTAACATATCTCTACCGTATATCAGAAATCTTGTCTGCAAATTTAATTGTTTTCCAAACCCACTCTGTGGGTATCCTTTGCTCTGTACCAATCCGCTTACAATACCTAGTTTTCAAAATGGCGCTTTAAACACAAAGTTATTGGTTTAAGTATTTTGAACACGCAGTGCTGAAAATAGTGGGCAGGATAACGTGACATCATCGGCGAATAAAAGATATAACTTTTAGAACGTTATGAAACTTCGTTTTGGAGAAAATATAGGTCAGTAGGTTTTAATTAATGTTTATTAACTTTAATATGTTAGTTGATTAGCTTAAAAATTATAACAGAAAGTAATCCTTTAAGGTATAGCTAAAAGTCATAAACAAGATTTTAGCAATAGGGATTTCACTTAACGTGAAATATTGTGAATTAAAGTGACAGTTCATAGTAAAAAACGTGGTTGAGAAAACACAAATACTGGTTTGCTTATAATTAGTGAGATATAATTACTAAGTAGTGCTAAATGGTCATTTAATAAATAATAAAGTGAGACAAATTTGATGTCACAAAGAGGAGCCTATTCATAAATAGGATTTAATAATGACTATTAATATTATTATTTGGTTATCATATAAGGATTCAAGTAACATTGGGAATTTTTATAAATATGTGTAAAAAATATTATTCTCATTTAGACCTTTAGGTTGTAAGCTATCCAGTAGATAGATCCATCTACACTCAGCTTTTAATAGTGCTTTTTCCAAATCGCTACCTCTTATGCCGAGGGAGACTTTTTGTATAACCATGAATTTTAAATTTGTCGATTGATTCTGATGACACTGTAAAAAGTGTCTTGCCACACTGGTTAATTTTGAGAAGGTGTCCAGTCCATTTTTGGAGTTTTGCGTGGAATGTGTCAGATTTGTCTTTTTTTTTCTCCACTTTTTTTGTGTCATACCAATACAAAAAAAATAAAAATAAACGCAATAATGCCTAAACATTTGTAATTGCAACAATTTTCTGGGCGAAGTGGTGCATTATCTGATAGAAACAGGGGATTTTTTGCCATGACTGTATGTATATATATATAGTATATATATATATATATATATATATATATTGTATATATATATATATATATAAAACATTTTTGTAAAATATATATCTATACATATATATAAATATATATAGGTATAGGTATATATAGGAATATATTTTTAAAAATACATTTTCCTCTATGTGAAGAACATTGGAATATAAAATATTTACAGTACATACACACTAAACCACATGATTAAATATTAAAATTAAATTAACATGATTTTTCATGTTTTCAAGTATTAGACTAGAAAGGGCTCCAAAGTATATATACATATGTATATGTGTGTATACATGTTTGTGTTTATATGTATCCTGCCGCAACCACCTACGCAATATCTCCAAAATTCGTCCGTTTCTGAGTGCTGAAACTACTAAATAGCTAATCCACTCCCTGGTAATTTCCCGACTTGACTACTGTAACAACTTACTAACTGGCCTCCCTCTCTCCCACCTCTCTCCCCTCCTACGCAATATCTCCAAAATTCGTCCGTTTCTGAGTGCTGAAACTACTAAACAGCTAATCCACTCCCTGGTAATTTCCCGACGTGACTACTGTAACAACTTACTAACTGGCCTCCCTCTCTCTGCCTCTCTCCCCTCCAATCCATCCTAAATGCATCTGCCAGGCTAATCCACTTCTCTCGATGCTCTGTTTCTGCTGCACCTTTCTGTGAGTCCCTTCACTGGATCCCCATTCACAGCAGAGTTAAATTCAAAATTCTTACCCTGACCTACAAAGCCCTCACCAATGCTGCCCCACACTACCTGTCCACACTCATCAACAAATATACTCCTGCCCACCCCCTAAAATCCAACAATGACCTGCTTCTTTCATCCTCTACCATCGCCTCCTCTCATACTAGACTACAGGACTTCTCTTGTGCGGCACCAACCCTCTGGAACGCACTTCCTTGAGCTGTCAGACTTGCCCCTAACCTCTCCTCCTTTAAATGTTCCCTAAAGACCTTTCTGTTCAGGGAATCTTATCACCCAACTTATTAACAAACTAACTTCACTTAACTAACAGTTGCCCTTTATCGCCTCACTAATATCATTCTCACCTTTGCAGTCCTCACCTCCTGTTTCCAATTCTCTTACCCATCTAGATTGTAAATTCCCACGGGGATAGGGCCCTCAATCCCCCCTGTATTTGTCTGTAAAATTTTGTCTTTTATTGTATTGTTTCTCCATTACCCATGGGCAGCGCTGCGGAATCTGTTGGCGCTTTATAAATAAAGAATAATAATAATAATAATAAAATATACATATATAAACATAAATGCACATGTTTACACATATACATTTATGCATCTGAATGTACTGTATATATACATTATAACCCTTGCCATTCAAATACTTTGTCACATACCATATACCTTATAACTTCTTTTTTATTATTTATATGAATATTTTGTGTTAGTTAGTGTATATTTGAGTGTAAAACTTTATTTTAATGTATTTATGTAGTGTTTAACGCAACTTTTAATTTTGCCCTCACCCTTTACACCAGATCGTCAGTCGCGCTAACTCAACAAGCTAAAATTGTCTGTACTTATTTACTTTTAACTTTTAATACGTGCGCAAGTCAATATTTTTATATTATTAGGGCACCACATGTAATATAGCCCTGTATCAGCTTAGTCTACACATCTTTAAAACAAATTAATATCTGGATTGCTACATTTTTTTTTTCAATAGTCAAACTCCATCAACCATTTGCCTTATTTGGAAGAGCCAGTTGGAGAATCAGCAGACAACATAGAAACATAGAATTTGACGGTAGATAAGAACCAAAAAGTCCCATCAAGTCTACCCATATTACATGTTACTTTTTCCTTAGGATCGCCTTATGCATGTCCCAGGCATTTTTGAATTCCTTTATAGTCTTTGTGTTTACCACCTCAAATGGAAGTTTATTCCATGAATCCACCACCCTTTCTGTAAAAAAATGCTTCCTCAAATTTCTCGTGGATCTGCTACCCTCTAACTTTAGATTGTGACCCCTTGTTTTGGCATTTATTTTTTTGTAAAAAATGCTTTCAGCTTCTATTTTATTAAGTCCCTTCATATATTTGAAGGTTTCTATCATGTCACCTCTTTCCCTTCTATCCTCTAAACTATACATATTTAGATCATAGAGTCTTTCTTTGTACGTTTTATATTTTAGACCATGTACCATTTTAGTAGCCCTCCTTTGGACAGCTGCCAAATATGGTGCTATAGAATTCTGGAATCAAGTAGTTCCACTAGTCATAAAGCAGCAAAAACTATCCTCTGCTTGTTTAGCTCATCACAGGCCGCATGGACAGATACATTTATAAATATTCATAATATTTATTTTTTGCAGTAGGTAGGGTCAGACAGAAGAATGCTATAGGCCATGTATGAGCAGGATTCAAGCTCTGTGTATGTGAATGGTCTGGCTAATATGCATTTACTACATACATTTACATTTAAATATACATTTACTACATACATACATTTAATATGCATTAAACAATGCCAGAAATTTGCTCAGCCAAGCAGTAAACCAATACTAATATTTTAAAGGCATCGGCTCAATGAAGAGTGGTATAATGAGAAATCCAATATGCTTACTTTACAAGAACTCTCTTTTATATTGTGCTCACCAAGCAGAGACGTATACATTAAGGTTAATTAAAGATAGAGAGAGTCCCACTCAAAATCTGGTAGAAATCATGAAACTATGTTGCAGGTCTTATAAAGGTATATAACCTGTGCAAATGCTAGAAATACATGAGATTAGAATCCTCTCCCCCTCTTCAATCCTTAATTATCAATGCTGGAAAAATTGTACATCGTCCCAGTTATTGATTAGATTATTCAGGTGTAACTGAAGTATATAGTTTGAAGCTCAAATCACTGTAACAAGAAACATATGCAGTTATGCCATTAAATGGACATTTCAGCCAAAGTTGGAATTCACGTGACTGAATTTCCGTTTTGAATAGAAGCATTTTTGTAATATACATGTACTAGAAAAAATGTTTCTAATTAAAGCTATGGCGTACCTGGTTTTCAATCCGCAACCCTGGAGGCCGCGGATGCCATAGGAATCAATGGAAGTCTGAAAGCAGAGAAAGCTGTAAGTGGATCTTCGGGGGTTAGTGTTAGGTTTTTTTAAGGGTTTATTGGGTGGGTTTAAATTTTATATTAGGGACTTTGGGCCGAAAAAGAGCTAAATGTCCTTTTCAGAGCAATGGGGACCTTAGATTTTTTAGATAGAATTTTATTTGGGGGGTTGGTTGTGTGGGTGGTGGGTTTTACTGTTGAGGGGTTGTTTGTATTTTATTTTACAGGTAAAAGAGCTGATTTCTTTGGGGCAATGCCCCGCAAAAGGCCCTTTTAAGGGCCATTGGTAGTTTATTGTAGGCTAGGGTTTTTTTATTTTGGGGGTGCTTTTTATTTTCATAGGGCTATTAGATTAGGAGTAATTAGTTTAAATATTTGATAATTTATTTTTTATTTTGTGTAATTTAGTGTTTATTTTTTTTGTAACTTAGTGTTTTTTATTTTGTGTAACTTAATTGTTAGTTTTTTGTAACTTATTAATTTTTAAAAGTAGATTTAAATAATTTGAGTAGGGTTAGGTTTTCAAATATGTAATATAGTTAATTTATTTTCTAGTTTAATGTAATTTTAGTTTAATAGTTAGGGTAGATTAATTAGTAGTTTAATATAGTTTAACATAATTTTAGTATAATAATTAGGGTAGGTTAATTAATAGTTTAATATAGTTTATTTTAATTCTAAAGGTAAGTTTTAATTTATTATAAGATAGGGATGTTGTAATTTTAATGTAAAGTTAGCGGGTTGTTAGGTTTAGGGGTTAATAGCTTAATTTAGTTTATGGCGATGTGGGGGGGCTGGCGGTTTAGGGGTTAATAGGTTTAGTAAGTGGTAGTGATGTGGGAGGCCAGGGGTTTAGGGGTTAATACATTTATTTTGTTGCAGAGGGCTCCGGGAGCGGCGGGATAGGGGTTAAACATTTTAGTATAGTGGCGGCATTTAGTGACAGGATATAAAAAAAGCTGGGAAAAAGCCGAATAGCAGCGAGATCGATCACTGTTAGTTAACAATTGTCCGCTGCTCATTGCCCCGTATTTGGTGTTCGGCTTTTTGACAGCTTTTTTTTTTTAAATAAGGAGAGCGTATTCAGGTCTGCGGACGCGATGTTAGGCGATGTCAGGCGAGCGTATTGGTGCCGGCATAGTTGACAGCTTGATAAATTGGCCTCTTACTCTAAATTAAAAATATTTGAGCAGCAATTATATAAAAAAAGTATGCTGCCTTTGTTTTTTCATATTGGTTCCATCATAGCAATTTGCAAAGGATCAAGCTCTAAGTGTCCTAAATTTACTTGTATGGTGTTAGAAACACATACAACTTATCCATTAGAAATAAACTTGTAGCTGGAGACAGACTTTTATTATGCTTTTTATTTCATTTGAACCTATCTTGCCTTCCTCAGCTTCACGTGATTGGCTGGTTTTCTCCACTAGCAGTTCCACATGTATCACTGTTGACATTCTTTATTCATACCTGTCCATGACATTGTGTTATTCAGAGTATTCATACCAAATTAATCCAAAAAGTTTGTGTACCAAGGCAAAGTTACACCTGGCTAGTGCAAAGAATAGCCGCAAAAGCCATAGGCATCAACTTATCAAGCTGTCGACTTCCTTGCATTAAACGGCACCAATATGCTCACCTAAGTTCGCCTAACATCGCTGCCGCGGACCTGAATACGTTCTCCAAAGTTACCAGAAAAGCTGTCAAAAAGCCACGCACTAAGTACGGTGCGATGAGCAGCAGACTGTTGTTAACTAACAGTCATTGATCTCGCTGCTCTTCGGCTTTTTTACAGCTTTCTTGGTGCCCTGTCACTAAATACCCACACTATACTATACTGTTTACCCCCTATACCGCTGCTCCCGGAGCCCACCACACCTAAATAAAGTTATTACCCCTAAACCACCGCTCCCAGAGCCCACCGCTACCTACATTATACACATTAACCCCTAATATTCCGCCCCTATAACACCGCCACCTACATAAAGTTATTAACCCCTATCCTGCCGCTCCTGGACCCCACCGCACCTAAATAAAGTGTTTAACCCCTAAACCGCCACTCCTGGATCCCACCACCACCTACATTATATTTATTAACCCCTAATCTGCCCCCCCTACACCGCTGCCACCTACATTATATTTTTTAACCCCTAATCTGCCCCCTTACACCGCTGCCACTATATTAAATGTATTAACCCCTAAACCTAAGTCTAACACTAACCCTAACACCCCCTAACTTAAATATAATTTAAATAAATCGAAATAATTTTTTCCTATTTAAAACTAAATACTTACCTATAAAATAAACCCTAAGATAGCTACAATATAACTAATAGTTACATTGCAGCTATCTTAGGATTTATTTTATTTTACAGGCAACTTTGTATTTATTTTAACTAGCTACAATAGTTATTAAATAGTTATTAACTATTTAATAACTACCTAGTTAAAATAAATACAAAAGTACCTGTAAAATAAAACCTAACCTGTTACAATTACACCTAACACTACACTATAATTAAATTAATTACCTAAACTAAAAACAATTAACTACAATTAAATAAAATTAAATAAAATGATCTAAAGTACAACCCCCCCCACTAAATTACAGAAAATAATAAAATAATTACAAGTTTTTTAAACTAATTACACCTAATCTAATCCCCCTAATAAAATTAGTTCCAATCAGCCAATAGAATGCGAGCTCAATCCTATTGGCTGATTGGATCAGCCAATAGGATTTTACTTCAATCCTATTGGCTGATTGCATCAGCCAATAGGATTTTTCCTACCTTAATTCCGATTGGCTGATAGAATTCTAACAGCCAATCGGAATTGAAGGGACGCCATCTTGGATGATGTCATTTAAAGGGAGTATTCATTCAGTCATCGGATGTCGTTGGAAGAGGATGCTCCGCGTCGGATGTCTTGAAGATGGACCCGCTCTGTGCCGGATGGATGAAGATAGAAGATGCCGCCTGGATGAAGACTTCTGAACGTCTGGAGGACCTCTTCTGCCCGGCTTGGATGAAGACTTCTGCCCGTCTGGAGGACCACTTCGCCCGGCTTCGTGGAGGACTTTGGCCCGGTTGGGTGAAGACATCTCAAGGTAGGGTGATCTTCAAGGGGTTAGTGTTAGGTTTTTTTAAGGGGGGATTGGGTGGGTTTTAGAGTAGGGTTGGTTGTGTGGGTGGTGGGATTTAATGTTGGGGGGGTATTGTACTTTTTTTTTCAGGTAAAAGAGCTGATTACTTTGGGGCAATGCCCCCGCAAAAGGCCCTTTTAAGGGCTATTCGTAATTTAGTATAGGGTAGGGCTTTTTTATTTTGGGGGGCTTTTTTATTTTATTAGGGGGATTAGATTAGGTGTAATTAGTTTAAAATTATTTTATTATTTTCTGTAATTTAGTGTTTTGTTTTTTTTGTACTTTAGATAATTTTATTTAATTTTATTTAATTGTAGTTAATTGTAGTTAATGTAGGTAATTAATTTAATTATAGTGTAGTGTTAGGTGTAATTGTAAATTTGGTTAGATTTTATTTTACAGGTACTTTTGTATTTATTTTAGCTAGGTAGTTATTAAATAGTTAATAACTATTTAATAACTATTCTACCTAGTTAAAATAAATACAAACTTGCCTGTAAAATAAAAATAAACCCTAAGCTAGCTACAATGTAACTATTAGTTATATTGTAGCTATCTTAGGGTTTATTTTATAGGTAAGTATTTAGTTTTAAATAGGAATAATTTATTTCGATTTATTTAAATTATATTTAAGTTAGTGGGTGTTAGGGTTAGACTTAGGTTTAAGGGTTAATACATTTAATATAGTGGCGGCGGTGTAGGGGGGCAGATTAGGGGTTAATAAATATAATGTAGGTGGTGGCGTGTGTAGGGGGGGCAGATTAGGGGTTAATAAATATAATGTAGGTGGCGGCGGTGTAGGGGGGGCAGATAAGGGGTATTTAGACTCGGGGGTACATGTTAGGGTGTTAGATGTAAACGTTCCCATAGGAATCAATGGGATATCGGGGCAGAAGCGAACATGTGCTCTCGCTGCTTTCCAACTCCCATTGATTCCTATGGTATCCGGGGCCTCCAGGGCGGCGGATTGAAAACCAGGTACGCTGGGCCAGAATAGTGCCGAGCATACCTGCTAGTTATTTGATAACTTCCAAAAGTAGTCAGATAGTGCCGAACTTGCGTTCGGAACATCTGTAGTGACGTAAGCATCGATCTGTGTCGGACTGAGTCCGGCGGATAGTATGTTACGTCACTAAATTCTACTTTTGCCGGTTTGTAGGGTTTGATAACTAAGGCGAATCTGGCTCGCCACAAATACGCTGCGGAATTCCAGCGTATTTGAGGTTGACGGCTTGATAAATACATGCCATAGACTTTTTTCAGCCATTCCATTGTATCATTACAAGGCCGTTGTAAGAGAAGTTTTATAAGTTACTGCATCAGGTTTATGTATTACAAAGTAGGAATTAACTGAATATACTTACAATAAATAAAACATATTATCTATACAGATATATTTCATTTGCAGGTGTACAGAATTTATGCAAATATTTCCCATAAACAGTTGATATAAAATTACAAGCAAAGGGCATGAATATATGTGTATAAATATACATGGATTTTTTTTTCCAAATATGTTTGATGAGCCATTATGCTGATGCTTTGAATTTAGTAGTAAGCATCATGCCTGCAGTGTGATTAGCTAGCAGCTGTAGGCAGTTAAAAATGTGCATAACATTGCTCCTCCATAATGTAAATAACACTTTGCAAAAAAAAACTTGCTTTGAATGTGTAATGATAGGTTGGAATGCATTCGGAAATCAAGGGAAGTAACCATTAAATGCTTACAGTAATCAGGATGAATGTTGAAATCAGAAGTATTTCAGCACTTTACTTGTCTGTGTGGTTTAAAATCTAAAGCGAGCTATGAATTTCCACTATGTAATTTTGTGGTCAGCTTTATATTATTAATGGGACAGCAAAGGCAAATGTAAAAGATAAACAGCTTGATTTAAGAAGAAAAAAAAAAAGTGCGCAAGTATGGAAGACCACAGGCTCTTTCCCAAGCAGTAAGAAGTAGCCTACGGAGGTAATATCCTAGGGTTCATTAAGTAGAACTGAATAATTCATCATTTGTTCCTACTTAATGAAATAGTAAACACAACCTTATATACTCCATAGAATAAATAAGCATATAGTATAGGAGAACATGGGAATGTAAATTCGTTATTATTGTTGTCATTAATATCTACAGTTTTAGGCACTTCACCCTCACCCAGAGGGACTGGAGATCCAGACTGGAAACTTTAAACGGACTGTTGATCTAAATCTCTCTGATGAAATTAATAAGAAATCTCGTCAGTACTCGCAAAGGTCCCTCAAAGAATTTTAGACAGGCAAATTTTAGCTTGGCAGCTGTAGATGTTGCTATGCAGAGTTCTGGATGTGAAAGAGAGGCACCTACAGAACAATATAATGTTAAAAAATTACCAAAGATTTTGCGTGTTTTCTCTCCATTTCAATGAGTTTTTGACCATCAGACTCTAAGAGTTTACTGTCGTTATCTTGAGACTGTGTTTAGAACAATGTCAAAAAGTTCAACTAGAGCAACCTCTGACTGGCCACAGCAAAGTAAAGGAAGCACCAGGCTTCTCATAGGGTACATCCATTAAAGGGACAGTAAATGTAAAAAATAGTGTTACATCATTTTGCACTATGTGCAGAATTATGTAACATTATCCTAGCAACACCTTCAAAAACAAGACATTTGAGATATTTAACCCCCCACCTCCGCAAAGGTATACTATCTTTCCATTCCTTGCCAGCCTCTACTGATTCAGCCTCATGGGTGCGCTATCTAATAACAGCGAGCCTGATGACGCCATTGAACTAAATGTAGTGCGCCCCCATCCTGGGTAAAGCAGCCTACAGTATTAACTAGCGTTGAAGCACACTACATTTAGTTTGATGCTGCGATCACGCACACTGTGATCACACAGTGCACCCATGAGGCACCTTTGAGAGAAAAAAAATCATAAGAGGCTGGGTGAGGATGTAGTCTAACTTTTAGCTTTTTTTAACTTTGTTTTTTATTTCCATAATGAATCAAACCTAAAATGTCTTGTATATGATATGCTTAAGTGTTAATCAAGTCATATTGAAAATATTAACTAAAAAAAAATGTTTTCAACAAACATAAACTCTGGTGGTGGATTTTCCTGCCCCACTTAACTGCTAGGAATATTCTCTAGTCTAATTTATATCTAAGATAGAGAAGTGACAAGTATTTTATTTATTCTCTCTATTCTACAAATTGTTTTTTTCCCCTTCTGGTGTACAAAGCCAAGGATGTTAGTGGTCATCTTATAGCTACTTTTCTCTAGAAAGGGAACTTTGGACTAGATTTCAAGTGGCACGCTAGCGTTAGCGCACCCACGATATTAGTGCTTGTTGGGTAAGCAAAGTTTTAAAATTTCATTAAACACTACATAAATACATTAAAAATAACAGCTACACTCATATGTACACTATCTAAATATAAATTATTAATATAAGAATTTAAAAAGTAAATAAGAGTTAAAAGGTATATGGTATATGACAAGGTGTTTGAATGAAATAGGGCTATCATGTACTGTATATATACCTACATATACAGTGCCTTCCACTAATATTGGCACCCTTTATTGTTTAACCTTTTGATCTTTTGTTAATAAAATGCACAAACATACTCTGCCTTCATGGATATCAAACAATTGCAAACACAATGCAGGTTTATAAAAAAAACTTTGGTAAATTTATGTGTGGCCGAATTATTGGCACCGCTATGAATTCATATGAAAAAATATATTTGAAGTATATTCCCATTGATATTTTAAATTTTTTAGTGCACCTAGGTGACTAGGAACAGGAAATTGTTCAACCATGACTTCCTGTTTCACAGGGATATAAATATTAGGTGACACATAGGCCAATTTCCTTAGTCATTCATACCAAAAAGGTTGTTGAGCTTCACAAAATGGGAAGTGGCTATAAGAAAATAGCAAAAGCATGGAAACTGCCCATTTCCACCATCAGGACAATAATTAGAAGTTCCAGTCAACTGGAAATGTTATGAATCAACCTGGAAGAGGACATGGGAAAATGATCTCCAAGGATCACAGCTGAGAATTGCAAACGTTAGTTGCATCTTGGGGTCAGAAAGTCTCCAAAACTATAATCTGACGTCACCTACATAACCACAAATTGTTTGGAAGGGTTTCAAGAATAAAGCCTCTACTCTCATCCAAAAACAAACTCATGTCTTCAGTTTGCCAGACCATGCTGGAATTTCAAATGGGATTGGGTTCTATAGTTAGATAAACCAAAATAGAACTTTTTGGCAATAAACACCAAAGGTGGGGTTGGCACACACAGAGAGGTAGCCATATGGAAACGTACCTCATGCCCACGGTTAAAGGGACACTGAACCCAAATTTTTGCTTTTGTGATTCAGACAGAGCATGCAATTTTAAGCAAATTTCTAATTTACTCCTATTATCAAATTTTCTTCATTCTCTTTGCATCTTTATTTGAAAAGCAAGAATGTAATCTAGATGCCAGCCCATTTTTGGTGAACAACTTGGGCTGTTCTTGTTGGATAAATTCACCCAACAATAAACAAGTGCTGTCCAGGTCTGAACCAAAAATTGTCTGGCTCCTTAGCTTAGATGCCTTCTTTTTCAAATAAAGATAGAAAGAGAATGAAGAAAAATTGATAATAGGAGTAAATTAGAAAGTTGCTTGAAATTGCATGTTCTATCTGAATCACGAAAGAAAAAAATTGGGTTCAGTGTCCCTTTAAATATGGTGGTGACTCTTTAATGTTTTGGGGCTGTTTTTTCTGCCAGAGGACCAGAGCATTTTGTTAGGAAACATGGAATTATAGACTCTATCAATATCAACAGATATTAAATGAACACCTGACTGCGTCTGCCAGAAAGCTTAAAATGAGCAGTGTTTGGATCTTCCAGCAGGACAATGATCCAAAACATACATCAAAATCAACAGAGAAATGGTTTACTGACCACAAAATCTAGTTTCTGCCATGACCCTCCCAGGTCCCCTGACTTGAACCCCAAAGAAAACCTGTGGGGTGAACTGAAGAGGAGTGACCACCAGCATCAACTTCGAAATTTGAAGGATCTGGAGAGATTCTGTATGGCAGAATGGTCTCAGATTCCTTGCCATGTATTCTCGAACCTCATCAGGCATTATAGGAGAAGACTCAGAACTGTTATCTTGGCAAAGGGAGGGTAGCACAAAGCATTGACTTAAAGAATGCCAATAATTGTGTTTACACATATATTTAAAAAGATATATATATATTTTTTTTAAACTGTGTTTGTGTTTGCAATCGATTAATATTTGTTTGATAACAAAAGATCAAAAGGTTAAACAATAAAGACAATTTTTCACAGCCTTTTTTGCTCATGTGAAACTGTACATGTGTATGCATGTATAAATTCATATGTATATATGTGTATATATGTGTATTTATGTTTATATGTGTATATATGCATATTCATACATATATACACATATAAACATCTATATACACATACAGTATATACATTTGTATAAACACTTTGAAACCCTTTCCACTCAAATACCTGAAACCATGAAAAATCTATTTTATTCACATTTAATAATGTGTTTTACTGTGTATGTACTGTGAATATTTTACATTCCAATGTTCTTCACATAGGGGAAAATGTTCTATGCATTTTCAAATAAATATTCCTAGATATATGTCTGTATATAACATGACTGTGCCTGCACATTCCAGGTGCACGCTCCCCTGCAAGTCCTGGAACTAGCATCCTGATTAGCTGATAAGTCCCTTCACAATGGAATGAGGCTACTGTGGGGGGTTTTTAGGTAAAATATCTTCCCTTTTTTTAGAGATTTTTCTAGGCAGTTTTTTACAGCTATGCTGCAGCACTTTCAGGTGCTTCAACATTTTAGTATCATGTCCCTTTAAGGTCACACACCACGTACAGGGTGCATCCATGTTGTTAAAGGGGATACTGAACCTAAATTTTTTCTTTCATGATTCAAATAGAGCATGCAATTTTAAGCAACTTTTCTAATTTACGTGGGATGTTATATTGGAGAAACAAGCCAAAAACTGCACCTTCGGATGAATTTACACAGACACTCAATCAAAAACCACTGTGAAACAAAATACTGTACCCCTGTTGGTCACCATTTCACCCAACCTGATCACTCCATCCAAAACCTCAAAATCAAGATTCTCAGAGGTAACTTCAAAAACACCATAGAAAGAAAAACCTTTGAAATGAAAATGATAATGCACTTCAACTTGCTAAATTCTGGACTAAATGTGGACTCTGGTTTCTTAACTCATTATCACATTTTTTGTCATTATTATTATTCCCATTTTTTCTTTCTTTCCTTTTTTCCTTTTTTGACTATTTTATATTCCCCTGTATACCTAATTTCCCATCTTTATTCATATGGATTCTATGTTGATATATAACTTTATGTCAGTATATGCTTTGTGTATTACCACATATTTCCCCTGCCTGTAATCTTTTACTGACACTATCTGCCTGTCTCCTAAACCCCCATCATGATTTTTACGACAACCCTCCCTCCCCCTGCATTCACACCTCTGTAACACTTTGTCTTTTTAGCCTGTGTTTTAAGATATAATCTGTAAATTCCATCAAATTGGTCAGTATTGCTTCAGACTTGAAAAAGGAAGACACTCTTCCGAAAGCTTGTCATCTTATAAATGTATAGTTAGTCCAATAAAAAAGTATCATTGCTCAATGCAATACTCTTGTTATTTTGATATCTATCAATCTATCTATCTATCTATCTATCTATCTATCTATCTATCTATCTATCTATATATATATATATATATATATATATATATATATATATATATATATATATTATTCCTTGATGTATTTATATGTGTGCATCTATCTGTATATGTATCTATTTAAATGTAAAAATAAAAGATGTATTTATGTATATATCTATGTAAAGATATATATGAATATATATTTATTATTGTTATTATTATTATTATTATTATTATTATTATTATTATTATTATTATTATTGGTATAAAAAAAATCCTAAATTAAAGGGACAGCAATATCATAGAAGAACATCTCAATCAAGATTACAACCCTTAAACTTTTATTAAAGGGACACTAAGCACAATTATTAACTTTCTGGATTCAGATAGAACATTCAATTGACATCAACTTTCAAAATTAATCCTATTATTAATTTGTATATGTTCTAATGTTATCTTTCTTTGAAACTAAGGAGCCTGAAAAATTCAGTTTAACCACCCTGGACAGCACTTGTTTATTGGTGCTGTTCAATCAGCAAGTTCAACCCAGGTTGTTCTTCAAAAATGGGCCTGCTTAGAAACTTACATTCTTTATTTTCTAATAAAGATACAAATAGAATGAAGAAATTTTGGATAATAGGATTAAATTCGAAATTTCTTTAAAATTGCACTCTCTATCTGAAGCATGATTGATAAAATTGAGTTTCAGTTTCACTTTAATCCTCAGATATCCTTTTAATTAGAAATAGCAATGCACATGTGCAGGCCAATCATATGAGGCATCTATGTGCAGTCATCAATCAGCAGCAATACAGTTTATCTGCATATTCTCTTCATCAAAGTTTATTTAAAAGATGAAGTGAAATTAATTATATAAAAAAAAGAGAAAAAATATATATAATTTAACACATTGCATGCTATTGATACATCATTCCACATATATTTTGTTTTCATGCCACCATAATTTTGATAAAATAGATATTTATTATAAACTTTTTTTTTTAAATCATTAAAAAATTAATTAAGATTTGTCATAGCCTCCTGCAGAGCCCGCACAGCCGGGATACAATGTCCAGCCCCTCTGCCAGCTGGTTAAATATATTGGCAAGAAAGGGCTCTGTTTGTGTGCATTGATCCATATCTATAAAAAGACACAAAAATATGTTATACAAATTCATTATCAAGATACAATTGTTAAAACCTTATATTAAGTTTTCTTACATTCGACTGCAGCCACCTCCTCATCTGTCAGCGCTGGCGAACAGGCTGGGGCAGGATCCTCCCCCGGTACTTGGTCGTCTGTCAGAGATGAAGCACAAACACATATCATTGTTTGTATGAGGAATATGTGACAAGGCCTATATTTTACACAAAATTGTTTTTTAAAAACTTCTACAAAACATTTTTTTTTAATGTAATCCATTAAATTAAGGGACAGTCTAGACAAAAATAAACTCATGATTTAGATTGGGCATGTAATTTTAATCAACTTTACAATGTACTTTTATAATCCAAAATTATTTTTTCCCTTGGTGTTATTTTTGAAAAGCTAAACCTAGGTAACTAACAGTCATCGATCTCGCGTCTATTCAGGTTTTTACCAACTTTATTTATACCTTCATCACTGTCCACAAACAAGCACATTTCTCTAGCACATTATTGTACATAGTGGAAATGGGGGGGTTTTCGGAGCAGGAATTAATTAGCAATATAGCAAGAAGGCAAGTAGCGACATATTTTGTGCAAAGTGGACAGTCAATTATTAGAATTTTTAACCAAAAAATTAATCTTAGAACTCACTTACCTGAACATTTAATATTATATGCGTCAATAATGACGGAATTATTAATAGCATGTACTAAAATAATTGAATAACAGTCAATAAAGCTAATACTGTAAAACTTTTTAATTGATGATTATATAATTGTTAACGGCTGATTGTCTACGTATTGACTAACTATAAAAGGGGGATGGAAATGGAGTCTATTAAGTCCTACAAAGCTTTAATGAGAGCTGTAGGTCTTGCTGCGATTTTTTTTCTCTTAGTTTATTTGGCGACTTTGGTGTGCTTTACTTTTGTTCTTTTGAAATGGCGTCCAGAAAGACTAAGTCCGGGCGAAACATTCAATTTTCTTTTGAGCAAAATAGAGTTTTAGTTAGCCTGGTTTTAGAAAACTATGATTTTATTTTTGGTTCCAAAGCCCAACAGACCTCTCTCTCCAGAAAACAACAGATCTGGAGAGATATAGCTGACAGTGTCTCCGCCGGAGCCGATCATGCGAAATCGGTGGAGCACTGTAAGAAGAGGTTCTCTGATATCAAGAGAATCTTGAAAGCCAAACTGGCCAGGGAGAAGCAGGCTGCACGTTCTACAGGTGGTGGCGGCCCGTATACAACTGAGTTGTCTACATACGAGACTCAGCTGATGGAAAATCTGGGGTCAAATATGATGCTCGGTCTGGATTTGTTTGGGCATGATACTGACAAGTTGGCAGGTAATTAAAGTTTTATTACTTGCGTTTTTCATGTTGCACATTTTTTTTGTTTTTTTTTATTGAAATAATTTTTTCTATTTTAGTTGACATAAGGGTGTAAAATTATATTTGTACTCATGTTTGTTTTTTTCTAAAACATCTACCAGTGCTGCAGCTACAGCTGATGCTGCCATGGCTGGAGATGAGACCCTCCTATTGCCCGTCAGTATCCATACCGAATCCAGCCACAGCTTCTCCTCGGCCGCCACACATCCTGACATAATGTGCAGCACCCCTGAAGGAGCCAGCATTGGCCGTTCTACAGGTATGTTTTTGAATGTTATATTTTGTTTGATTAAAATGCTCTTACTCGTATGATTGTAATTTGATTTTAACTCTGTATATACACATTTATTTTTTTAACAGTTGAGGTCACAAGGGCTTTGGGACACCCTCCAACATCTTCAATCTCCTCCTCAGGTAACAAAAACAAGATCAAACATTAATGTTATGTGTGCTCACATTAGCGGGACTGTCAATAACATCATGTTAAAGTTAACTCTGTATTAATGAAGAAAACACGAATGTTAAATTCCATTGATGGTTGATAAAAACGGTCATTTTAGAGTATTAATGAGTATTTATGATAATAGTATAGTCAAATGATGATATTCCTCATTCACATAGACCATGCATTTAATATATACATCCAAAAATTGTCAAATATTTAAATATTATTCTTAATATTATTATCTATTTTTGTTTAATAATTTAAAGGGACAAGATACACAACCCTTTACTTTGTGGATTCAGATAGAGAATAATATATTAATCAATTTTAAAATATTCTTTGGTTATTTAATGTGCTTCCTTCTCTTGTCATCCTTTGCTGAAATGTTTATCTTGGCAAGCTCAGGAGTATCAAAGAACCTAGGTTATAGCTGATGATTGGTTGCTGAATATTTATACTGATTGTCATTGGTTCACCAATGTGTTCAGGCAGCAACCAGTAGTGCATTGCTGCCCATTCAACAAAGCATACCAAGAGAATGAAACAAATTAGATAATAGAAGTACATTTTTAATAAAAAAAAAATAAAGAAATTGTATTCTCTAGCTTAAAGGGACACTAAACCCAAAACATTTTCTTTCCTGATTCACATAGAGCATGCAATTTTAGGCAACTAATTCTAATTTACTCCTATTATCAATTTTTCTTTGTTCTCTTTCTATCTTTATTTGAAAAAGAAGGCATCTAAGCTAAGGAGCCAGCAATTTTTGGGATCAGAACCATAGACAGCACTTGTTTATTGGTGCTGTCCAATCAGCAAGGACAAACCAGGTTTTTCACAAAAAATGGGCCGGCATCTAATCTAACATTCTTGCTTTTCAAATAAACATACCAAGAGAATGATGAAAATTTGATAAAAGGAGTAAATTAGAAAGTTGATTAAAATTGCATGCTCTATCTGAATCACAAAAGAAAAGATTTGGGTTAAGTGTCCCTTTAATCATGAAAGAAAATTTTTGGGGTTTCATGTCCCTTTAAACTTAGAAGGAATCACAGGTTTTGGATCATCAACTGTGTTTTGCCTGATGACAGTTTGCCTACATTCCAACAACAATCATCAAGTGCTACCTATGTGCTTAATAAAACAAAGAACATCTAAGCCTACATTTCAAACAATATTAACAGAGAACAGAGAAAAAACGTTAATTGATTTATTTAGAAAGTTCATTCAAATGTCGATGCTCTATCACAGATCTATCTATCTCAGCTAAAATCTAAATATTAATCTGAATAATTTATGTTTTTACATGCACATCCATGTGGCTCAGAAACGATAGACTCTGCGCACCAGCATTGTCAATACTCAAGCTTCTCACAGCACTGTGTGGCTTGTATCATGTCAGTAATTAATAAACAGTCTAAACCAGTTTCAAAACGGAAATTAAAAAAAAGTGCTGGGTGGAAAATGATGGTGCACGGTGAATACTTAAAGGGACAGTAAAGTCAAAACTAAACTTTCATGATTCAGATAGGGCATGCAATTTTAAACAACTTTCCAATTTACTTTTATCATCAAATTTGCTTTGTTCCCTTGGTGGTATTTTTGAAAAGCTAAACCTAGCTAGGCTGAAACTGATTTCTAAACCGTTGAAAATCGCCTCTTAGCTCAGAGCATTTTGAAAGTTTTTCACAGTTAGACTGTGCTAGTTCACATGTGTCATATAGATAACATTGTGCTCACTCCCGTGAAGTTATTTAGGAGTCTTCACTGATTGACTACACTGCATGTCTGTCAAAGGCATAAGGAGGCTGTCTGCCAATGCTTAGATACAAGGTAATCACAGAGGTGAAAAGTATATTAATATAACTATTGGTTATGCAAAAAACGGGGAATGGGTAATAAAGGGATTATCTATCTTTTTAAATAAGAATTTTTTTGTGTAGACTGTCCCTTTAAATACACTTTTAAAAATGATATAGCTTTTATAATAAGTACTTTTGTTCAAACATTTATTTATATAGCAACAATTAAATATATTTTTTAAAAAGATGAGACACATTCATTTGTATTACAAACTTTGATGGAGTATCCCTTTAAGATAACATTAACTAGCAGAATTCTTCCTGTCAAAATACAGTGACATGAGTTGCATGGGGCATCAAGATTATCTGTTGAGCAACAGGGGCAGATATTAGAGAAGGGCATCATAGTAGATAGGGAAAGATTAGATTTAGAGAGGGAAAGGTTGAGAATAGAATCAGGTATAATAGATTTAGAGGGAAAGATTTGAATATGAACCGATGAGGGATAGTACAAGATTAGAATTAGAGTGGGATAGATTTTTTATGAAAGGCAGAGGGATAGTGATAGAATAAATTTTGATAGGGAGAGATTAGAGGTAGATAGGGCCAGGGCAGCTGTGGAGCAGGGAGAACTCCAGCGTCAGGAGAGGGCAGACGAAGACAACCGGATTTTTAATAGAGAATTGTTTTTAATATTTGGGAGAAGGGGAACAAGGGAGAGATCTAAGAAATACCTAAGAAATAGGGTTTTTATTGTGCTCTTTTTTTTTATTTTTTTTTTTATTTTGTTTTTGTGTGATTATGTATTTATTTTATTTTTAATTTGGATATTGGATTTCATATAAATTATGAATAAAATAATTTGATGATTAATAAATGTGTTTGTTATTACTTTATTCACATAATACAAATGTTACAAATGATTGATGATCAAATTCAATGCATGTGTAAGATATACTTTTTAGCTGCTTCTTGAAGGTTGAATCTCAGACATATGTTTTGAATGAATAAAAGTTTAAAAATTAGATAGTCTTGACTTTGGCCTAAACAAATCAGTTCTATTAAAGGTTCAATGCGTCCATAATTTTAATTTAATGAGTCATAATAACCATGTGATAGTCAAGGAATAATTTATTAAAATTGTGTAAATGTATTCATTATCATATTTCATTTTTATATGACCTTTTTAAATAAAGGGACACTGAACACCAACAAAGAAATGTAAAACTCAGATCCAACATTTAATAGTAATAATATAAAATATTTATAAATAATGTTTATTTATAACAAAAAATATAAAAGGTTTATTTTTAATTTGCTAAAATAAATAGTTAATAAATAAAATGTCATTGTATCATGGGGTTGTCAGAATATGCTTATATAAAAGTTAATCACAGAGGTAAAAAGTATATCAATATCACATTGTTGGTAATACTAAACTGGGGAATGTGTAATAAAAAGAACTACACATCTTTTATTGAAACCAAATTGGGTGTTGAATGTCCCTTTAAGCACAGACAGTACTGTGCGCAAGTACAATATTCAACATTCATCAAGGACATTTTTAAAGTAATACACAGAGCAAGTACATAACTCAATCACAATCTCTCAACTAAGATGAAAATCAATAATTAAAGGGTTAGTTAACACATTTTGAAAAATTGTACAAGCACGGGTACCTTGTCAAGGTTGCTTCAAAAACCTGTGTCCCCCTAAAACTGCAAAACAATGTAAGCTCCCAATCCAACTGTGAAGAAGTGAAGGCTGAACAGCTAAATAAAGATTCTATTTTTTTTTTTTCAAAAAATATATTTCAAAAGAGAGAGAGAGTGCAAAAGAGAGAGAGATTGCGAGAGAGAGAGAGAGAGAGAGAGAGAGAGACGTATTAATTTCTAAACCTGTAGTGCATTGCTGCTACTTCAACAAATGATAGCAATCTAATGAATTGCATTTTTTTTATATGGATGGAAAGTAATTTTTTTTAAAAAGTATTAAAAAAATGTTTTAAAATGTAAAATTTAATTTTATAAAATCATTTTTTAGTTTTAAAATTGGATTTATTCTTTTTGTATTCTTAGTTGAAAGCTAAACCTAGGAAGTTCATATGCAAATTTATTAGACCTTGAAGATTGCATCTATTCTGAAATAATTTAGACCACTAGAGGTCCTTAGTTAAAGGGATACTAAACCCAAATTTTGTCTTTCATGATTCAGGTACAGAATGCAATATAAAGCAACTTTCTAATTCACTCCTATTATAATTTTTTACTCCTTCACATGCTATCTTAATTTTAAGAAGCTAGACTGTAAGCTTAAGAGCCGTCCCATTTTTGGTTCATCACCTGGGTAGCGCTTGCTGATTGGTGGCTATAGGCTAAATGTAGCAAACCAATCAGCAAGCGCTACCCAGGTGCTGAAGGCAAAAATGGGCCAGCTCCTAACCTTACATTACTGCTATTTCAAATAAAGACAACAAGAGAACAAATAAAATTTGTTAATAGGAGCAAATGAGAAATTTAATTTAAATTGCATGCTCTATCTGAATCATGAAAGAAAAAAATGTGGGTTTAGTATCCCTTTAATGTGTTTCATATAGATAACATTAAGCTCATGCACATTAAGTTATCCTAAAGTTAACAGTGAGTGGCTAAAATGCAAGTCTGTCTACAGAAATGAAATAAGCCGGCAGTTTGAAAAAACATAGATAGAAGTTAAACACATATTTAAAAATGTTATTGCTATAAACTTTAAAAATAAAAACAGAGTCATGTGTACAGCCAAAAAAAATATTTATTTGTAGATATTTTATTAACCTCTTAAGGACATATGACGGAATTATTCCGTCATAAAACAATTGAGCAAACTGAAAGCTGTGTCCTTAAAGGGTTTAAACATCTGTTTTTCATAAACTTTACAGTTGAACAATTGCAAGATTGACAAAATTAACCATTTTTAATCAAGGAAAGACAAGGATATAGAATATCATTTGTCGATATTAAAATGACAAATATTACAAAAACATATCAAAAAATATATAATCTTTTGGATTAAAAAATATACTGTAAAGTAAATATGAATAAAATAAATACTGTATGTTGCACTTTCAACGATATTGCCCAAAAACCGCCTGAATATAGTCTGCTCGAGCTTGGAATCCCTTAGCATCATTCTCCTCTAATGGAGCTAGATGTTCCACATACCCATGGGTATCCAAGCTCTCCAGATCTATATCAGGTATTGTTTGGGCAATGTTGTGCAACATACAGCAAAACAAAATAATTAAGGAGACTTTGGAGGGGGTGTACGGAAGAACCCCACCAGAAATGTCCAAACAGCGGAAACCGCTCTTCAAGTGCGCTCAATAACCGATCTGGTGGTGATGTGTGCCATCTTGTAGCGCTCCTCTTCCCACTCCGTTGGGGTTGTGGACTGGTGTGAACAGCCACGGAAGACACTAATATTCAGAATCACCTGCGTAATAAAATAGATCATTGACATTAGCAATCAGAATTAATAAAATATATCATATACATACTGCATGTTTGTGTATATATGAGATATTTACCTATTCCCGCTGGCATTTGTCCCTCCTGGAAACAATGGTAGATGGCTGAATTCCGGAGGACGAAGGAATCGTGGTTGCAGCCTGGGAGTCCAGAGCGTACGCTCATTATCCTCAACCTGGTGTCACAGATGACCTAGATATTCAGCGAGTGGTTGTGCTTCCTGTCCCGGTATGGCTCCTCTGTACGCCTGGGAGGCTGCACGAATACATGCGTGCAATCTGTGGCCTCCAAATACTCTTGGCAATCCATCCAGATGATAGAACTGGAGCTTGAGAGCATGCCACTCCTCAGGTGTATTTGGGAAGTGGACATGATGGACTAGGCGTTGGTGCAAGACATTCAGGACAACCTTCAGATGACGTGAGAAGGTTGCCTGGCTCACAGCTATGCCTAGACCTGCCACAGCCTGGAATGATCCAGTTGCCAAGAAATAAAGGACCAATAGTAATTTCACCATCCCAGGGATTGCCCTAGTCCTTGCAGTGAGTGGACTCGAGAGAGTCCTTGATTTCGACATAGAGCCTCTCAATAGAGGCCCTATTTAGTCAAAATCTACGGATCACCTCTCGGTCACCTGAAGGCATGAAGACCAACCCTAGACAGGAACACCCTCGGCACCCGCTGGCGTCTTCGTTGTCACACAACCGCAGCCATCAACACCTGTCTTTCCCTGCGTCTCCTTAAGAACAGGACAAACTGTAAAGCATTTAGAATGTCCATGCTCAAAATAATAATGCATTTAAGTGATTGAAAGCTCCTTTTATACTAAGTTCTACAGCTGTGAATGATTTCAGCAATTGAATAAGAGATGCACCACATATTACCTAACCAATGACTTGCAGAATTTCATTATTCTTGCGTCATTTTACGAGTAAATTGATTGAATAATTTATTCACGATCAACCAAATTTCTGTATTATTGCATCATTTGACGAGCATATTGTTGTGTCAAAATGAATGTCTAGAATTAGAACATCCAGGTGAGTTCAGCAGCTGTAATAAATGCAGGTGTATTGTTTGTGCATTTAACTAAATAACTTATGCAAAACACATGAGTATTTAACTATGGTTGCAATCATAATTCAGATTTTCTGTGTCTGGATGGCAGCATTGTGGAGACTTAAAAGGTCAGTGATTTTTGAAATAACATTTTAAGAACAATGTGGTGTATTAACATTAACAAACCTAAGTTAGAAAAAGAATGCAATGTCGAACATTATGATATGCCATTTCACATTCATTTCAATGTATTTTTCAAGCACAAAAGAAAAAAATGACATTAAAAATACATAGAATTACTTTAAAATGGCATTCTACTTCCAACAAAGAATAGCAAGAGAATGAAAAAGTGCTATTATGTGTTTTGAAGTTAACATATAATGACTGACCTTTTAAGCTCCACGACGATGCCATGGCAAACACAGAAAATCAGTTCAGATTTCTTCCCTAGATAAATACTCAAGTGTTGTGCATAAGCAATTGATTAAATTGCACAAAGAATACACCTGCATTTATTACACCTGCATTTATTACAGCTGTTGAATATGCAAAACATAGAATGCCATTTTAAAATAATTTCAATGTATTTTTATGTTTTCATAATCTTGCTATCCTTTGTGTGAATTTGGATTATCATTTTCAAATGTATTTATTTTTTGGCACTGTTTTCATTCTCTTTTCTATCCTTTGTGTGAATTTGATTATCATTTTCAATTTTATTTTTTTTGGCACTGTTTTCATTCTCTTGCTATCTTTTGTGTGATTTTTTTTAAGTTTTCATTCTCTTGCTATCCTTTGTGTGATTTTTTGAATTCTTTTTTTAAAACTTTTCATTTCTTTGCTATCCTTTGTTCAAAAATGTATTTAAAGAGTGAATTAAATAATAATGTACAGTATGACCATTGAAAAACATGACAGAAAAGGAATGCTATTTAATAACAATCAACTAGATTACAAGTTTTGCGTTATGAACGGCTCGGTACTAACGTGCAAGTTATTTCCACTGCTCACCTCCCTATAGCACTGCTATTACAGGTTTTCATAAACCCGGCGTTAGCGGGCAATATTGCAGTGTTGAGCTCCATTGAGCTCCATACCGCACCCAAATACCAGTGCTGCTTTGAGCTGGTTTTACGTGCTCGTGCATGATTTCCCCATAGACATCAATGGAGAGAGCTGGCTAAAAAAAACTAACACCTGCAATAAAGGAGCGCAAAGCTCTGTAACGCAGGCCCATTGATTCCTATGGGTAAACAAAATGTATGTTTACACCTAACACCCTAACATAAACCTTGAGTCTAAACACCCCTAATCTGCCGCCCCGACATCGCCAACACCTACATTACACTTATTAACCCCTAATCTGCCGCCCCAACATTGCCGCCACCTACAGTACACTTATTAACCCATAATCTGCCGCCCCTAACATCGCTAACCACCTACCTACATGTATTAACCCCTAATCTGCCGCCAGAATGTCATTGCTACCTACACTTATTAACCCCTAATCTTCCGCCCCCAACGTCGCTGCCACTATACTAAAGTTATTAACCCATAACCCTAAGTCTAACCCTAACACCTACTAACTTGAACATAATTAAAATAAATCTAAATAAAAATTACAATTAATACCTAAATAATTCCTATTTAAAACTAAATACTTACCTGTAAAATAAACCCTAAGCCAGCTACAATATAACCTATCTTAGGTTTTATTTTTATTTTACAGGCAAGTTTGTATTTATTTTAACTAGGTAGACTAGTTAGTAAATAGTTATTAACTATTTACTAGCTACCTAGCTAAAATAAATACAAATTTACCTGTAAAATAAAACCTAACCTGAGTTACACTAACACCTAACCTTACACTACAATTAAATAAATTACATTAATTAAATACAATTAATTAAATTACAAAAAAAACAACACTAAATTACACAAAATAAAAAAGAAATTATCAAATATTTAAACTAATTACACCTAATCTAATAGCCCTATCAAAATAAAAAAAGCCCCCCCAACATAAAAAACCCTAGCCTAAACTAAACTGCCAATGGCCCTTAAAAGGGCCTTTTGCGGGGCATTGCCCCAAAGAAATCAGCTCTTTTACCTGTAAGAAAAAATACAAACAATCCCCAACAGTAAAACCCACCACCCACACAACCATACCCCCCAAATAAAATCCTATCTAAAAAAAACCTAAGCTCCCCATTGCCCTGAAAAGGGCTTTTGGATGGGCATTGCCCTTAAAAGGGCATTTAGCTCTTTTTCTGCCCAAACCCTAAGCTAAAAATAAAACCCAATCCTGTTCCAATCAGCCAATAGCATGCAAACTCAATCCTTTTGGCTGATTGCTTCAGCCAATAGGATTTTTCACCTTTAATTTCGATTGGCTGATAGAACCTTCATTCTTCAGTAGCCATTGTCAGAAGAGGATGCTCCGCGCCGGATGTCTTGAAGATGGAGCCGCTCCGCATCGGAAGGATGAAGATAGAAGATGCCGTCCTGGATGAAGGACTTCTGCCCGCCTGGAGGACCACTTCTTGCCATCTGGATGAAGACTTCTCCCGGCTTTGTTAAAGACTTCTTTCCACTTGGATGAAGACTTCTCCCGGCTTCGTTGCGGGTGGATGTCCGGTCCTCAAAAACTGTAACTGGATCTTTGGGGGTTAGTGTTAGATTTTTTTTAAGGGTATATTTGGTGGGTTTTATTTTTAGCTTAGGGTTTGGGCAGAAAAAGAGCTAAATGCCCTTTTAAGGGCAATGCCCATCCAAATGCCCTTTTCAGGGCAATGGGGAGCTTAGGTTTTTTAGATAGGATTTTATTTGGGGGGTTTGGTTGTGTGGGTGGTGGGTTTTACTGTTGGGTGGTTGTTTGTATTTTTTCTTACAGGTAAAAGAGCTGATTTCTTTGGGGCAATGCCCCGCAAAAGGCCCTTTTAAGGGCCATTGGCAGTTTAGTTTAGGCTAGGGTTTTTTATGTTGGGGGGGCTTTTTTTATTTTGATAGGGCTATTAGATTCGGTGTAATTAGTTTAAATATTTGATAATTTCTTTTTTATTTTGTGTAATTTAGTGTTTGTTTGTTGTTGTAATTTAGTTAATTGTATTTAATTAATGTAATTTATTTAATTGTAGTGTAAGGTTAGGTGTTAGTGTAACTCAGGTTAGGTTTTATTTACAGGTAAATTTGTTATTTATTTTAGCTAGGTAGCTAGTAAATAGTTAATAACTATTTAGTAACTAGTCCACCTAGTTAAAATACATACAAACTTGCCTGTGAAATAAAAATAATAATAAGATAGATACAATGTAACTATAAGTTAAGTATTTAGTTTTAAGAAGGAATTATTTAGGTATTATTTGTCATTTTTATTTAGATTTTTTTAAATTATATTAAAGTTAGTGGGTGTTAGGGTTAGACTTAGAGTTAAGTTTAGGGGTTAATGACTTTTGTATAGTGGCAGTGATTTTGGGGCAGCAGATTAGGGGTTAATAACAGTAATGCAGGTTGCGACCATGTTAGGGGACAGCAGATTAAGGGGTTAATAATATTTAACTAGTGTTTGCGATGCGGGAGTACGGCGGTTTAGGGGTTAATATGTTTATTATAGTGGTGGAGATGTCGGAAGCAGCAGATTAGGGGTTAATAATTTTATTTTAGTGTTTGTGATGTGGGAGGGGCCTCGGTTTAGGGGTTAATAGGTAGTTTATGGGTGTTAGTGTACTTTTTAGCACTTTAGTTATGAGTTTTATATTTCGGCTTTGTAACATAAAAGCCATAACTACTGACTTTCAGTTTACCCGTATGGATCTTGTAGTTATAGGCTGTACTGCTCACTTTTTGGCTGGACAGGCAAACTCGTAATATCGGTGCTATGGAAGTCCCATTGAAAAAGGACTTTTGGAAAGCTGCGGTAGTTACGTTGCGTGACGGCCAAAAAAGTGTGCGGTACAGCTATACCTGCAAGACTCGTAATACCAGCGGTAGTGAAAAAGCAGCGTTTTTCACCCATAACACAAAACTCGTAATCTAGCCGTTTGTTTGTAACATTTGTATAAGCGTACATACAACATTAAACATGGTGCAAATAGATTGAAAAAACAAAGATCGATATTTTTAAATGTAAAAAGGTATCTCTATATAGTGCACCAATTTTGTAGCAATAATATTGTAAAATTTTTGAAGGGTATACATATTTAATATTTTGTAATTGACTTTTATTAGGTGATATGCTTCATTCTCTTGCAGCATCGATCATAGGATTTCTGTGTTTTACAACTCCCATTGAGTTCTATGGCATCCGTGACCTCAAGGGTAGCGGATTGAAAACTAGGTATGCTGCGTCGGAAAAGACGCGAGCATAAATGTTTAGTTTTTGATAACTTTTTAAAAGCTTCAAGTAGTGTCGAATAGGAGGCCGAGATGAACATAATTCCGTCAGAATTCGACGAGGTTTCAACTCGCATCGATTTGCGTCGGATTGAGACTGCCAGATCGTATGTCACAAAATTTAACTTCTTTCCGATCTTGAGGCGCTTGATAACTAGGTCGGATCAATCTTGTGACATTTGCAACACGGAATTCAAGCGTATTTTCGGTTGACACTTTGATAAATATCCCCCTGATTGTTTACCTCCAACTGCCTTCTATGTAAGCTTCTTCCCCGTGTGTGGTAGTGAGCAACGCCCACTCAGTGTGTGTACTCTGTACACAATGTTCTGCTGCTCTGCTGATGTCACCAAATCATTGTACCGTTAGGGTTGCCTTATTGCTGCTTTAAGGGAGGACATTTATGGAAAAAAATATGTCAAGGCCTGTTTAAAGAAATGTTTTTATAAAAAGCAGCAATATGGCAACCCGCACTCACTTGCTGATATCTAGATATCATATAGTTACCCAGTCTTATTTAACTGAAAAAGATAGTCTTATTATTTGGTTTCCCACCATGCAGCCGGCACATTAAGTGGTGAGGGTTGGGTACCAAAAGAAAAATCTATGTGCGTTAAATGTGCACAGTCTAAAAAAACAGGTATAGACGTGTATAAGGGAACGTTGTCTGCAAGTTGTATATCCAAGTGTTTTGCAGTGACACCCACAAAAAAAATTAAGCAACCCCCAGCTTAACCCCTTAAGGACCAAAACATACCCTGTAAGTCACTGGCTGTTAAGGGATCGTCTGGGTATAATAGCGTTATTAGACCCCCCATCCTCCTGTGGGCTTGCTAAAATAGTGCGGTCTCACTGCTGACAAGTATTATGTGATACGAATGTATATAACAAAGAAGCTTTTTTGATGAAAGTAAGTTTACTTAACTATGCTATTATTGTAGCTTATAACTATGGGCCAGATTACAAGTAGAGCACTATTTAGCGCTTATGCTAGAGCGCTAATTTCCCTAGAAGTAAACTTTTTGCGCTAGTCGGGTTGCGCCGGTATTATGTGTTCAAAGTAAAAAGTTTTCGCTCTTGCACTAACCTGATGAGCGCAAATAGCTTACTTCTAGCTCAATTAGACTATCGTGCAAACCTCTTCTAGAAGTCAATGGAGAAAAATAGTAGAAAAAGAAACATAACACCCCACTCTCGCGCAAATCCGATTGCCTGTTCTCATACGCGCATACTAGGGATGGGTGAATGTTTCACAACATTACAAAAATTTAACAAATTTTAACACTTTTGTTCGATCGTTTCGAATTTTGAATGTTTGTACAACATTCTATTTTTTTATTTTTTTTTTAAACAAATTTTTATTGAGGTTTTTTTCCAAACAAGTATTAATTTTCCATACATAATAAAAAGGAGAACAAATTGTTACAGAGTAAGCTGCCAAAACAAGATCGTATAGGTACATAATACAGTTAAATGACAAATTACCTATTAGATATAAGCAATAAACTCTGTTCAAACATTACACCTACTGCAAGATATAAGCGGCCATTTGTAGACCGCAAAAATGCTGTAACATAATATAAAGCAGGTAAACAGTGATGTGATAGGGCCACTCATGGACCCCTGATGGAGAACCTCTATTTTATTTTTGGAAGCTATAATTAGGATATATTGTAATAAAGCTTACAAGAGAATAATTTCAAGAAATAACAAAAGGTAAAGTATTTGAACAATAAAGTAGATTTAGAATATTTGGTACAATCTATGCAAAGTCTATGGTAAAATCTGTTAAGTATATATAGACATAAATGTTATACGATCAAGCTACCCCGCTATATTAGGAGGAGAGAATAAACATGGAAGTCAGTTATGAAGCAGGGCGTACTTATAAAAGGAATAGTTTGAATGTGGTATAATGTATAGGCAGTTTTATATTATAGTAAAATATGTAGGTGGGTTGCATTAAATTCACTGGTAGTGAAAGTGTAGCATAGGGTAGATAAGCCACATATTTAACTCTCCCAAGAAGGGAAATACATTATGTAGGGAGGGAGGGGGGGGAGGAGGTGGTGTGTTGCAAAAGAGGCCTCTGGAAAATGTATAGGAGTACAAGGGAATAGTATATGCTAAGGGTCAAAGTTGAGACAAATAATGGAGTATGAGTCTGGCACATTGGAGTTAGCCCGCTAACATCCTAAAGTAGCAATAAAGTGTAACCTACAGACCACCTGGCAAAAAGGGAACATATTATATGAGGAGGGGTAAGAGCTTAAATATGCTGGCAATCAATCTTTTAGCCGTTGTTATATAGCACATAAGGTCAGTAAGCTCAATGCTCTCGGGGTGGACATACTGTGTGTAGTGACTAATCCCAAATGTGGTGCCTTTTACAGGATATCTGTAGGTCCAGTCTGCTGGAATCATAAACTGTAGAGGTTGCAAGCATCAAACTTATCCTAAATAGCATATATAAAACTGGATGAAAACATAAATAGCACATAATACGCAAAGTTACTACACAACTCTAATGAACCTGCTAAGTGTAATACACTCTAAATGTATATAGCAAAGGACTGTTTTAAGGCCTTGGATGGCTGTTTGCCCACCTAAACTCAGATGGGATAAGCTTCACAAGAGAATCTAGCATGTCATGATTCGAGGGAAGGAGGTGGTGGGTTAAATGCTATAGGATTCCCATAAAGCTAAGATATACTTAAGCTGCTAGAAAAAAGATGCTGAAAGACACTAACCACCTCTGCTCTTCCTGTCATTCTTGGTAAGTATTGCAGTACAATCAAATAATACTTACTAGCTATACAGATATGCCATATAGGTGACAGACAAACACTAAACCATTTTCCATGTAGTTAACAAAATAGTAGCTTCACATCAATAATTTATAATGTCAGCTGAATAGAGATAATTGAGTAGGTCCATATAGACTTTATACACACTATGCGGATATTACTTTGATGATAATAATAGTTAACATGCTGAGAGGTGCAGGTATTATTTAGATTTCAAGGTTACACCAAGTCCCTAAACACAAGGTGAAAGTAGTGTGAAAAGTAAGGCCACCAACTAGTACCATAGGGTAAGGATGACTAGTATAAAGGGTCTACGGTTACATCAACAATACCACCTATATGGACTGAGAGCAGAAATGTAGTTATATCAGGACCAGGCTAAGTGTGGGTTTGTAGTCTACCCTTGTACCTTTCCAGACCATATCCCTCGGGTACGGGCCCTATACCCAAAGGTTGGTGTATAAGTTATGATGAAAAGTTAGGTATGTCCTAATAAAAGGTCGCTATTTGATCCTAAACTACAGCCATCACATTGCCTACTTTCTGGCAAGAAAGAGAATTATAAGTATTTTGTCCCCGTCTTTACACTCATCAAATGTGTGAGACAAACATAAGGGCAGAACAGCAAAGCTAACAAGGCATTACAAAAATCTAAACAAAGTGTTGCTAGTTATGATAGAGCTCAAGGACCATTATAAATCACCACTCAGGGTAATTTGCCTGTCTATCACCACAGCATTATATCTCAGATGCCAATCAAATGTATCTAACAGGAGATAATATGACCCGCCAAAAGAAGAGGGTAACACCACACTCAAATATACATGCAGATCAAACAAGCTCATATCTCTTAAAAGTGTGAAATATGTCTGCAACACACAGTACAACCTAAGTGTGTTAGGTCAGGTCAATGATCATCATTAGTATCTTGGTCGATAATATTAAATGCATAAGTCCCTTATCTGCAGTTGAGTATATATATATATATATATATATATATATGTAACAGACATGGTAAAACATTCAGCTAAGGCACGGTGGTAAAACGTAGTGTCCAGTATCTAACATGAATGACAATATAGAGTGTAGAATAACAATACGGTAGTCCAGGAATAATATTTGGGAGGTTACAGAACATATTGGAGGGTAAGGGTGAGCAGGTATTGTAAGGATATAAAATCATTAACGCTTAATAGAGTGAGCGGGTATTGTAAGCATATAAAAACAAGTTAACAGAGAGAGGATGATTGGTATGTAGTTCCAAAGTAACGGTCCATAAGTTTACCCTACTCCAGTGGTCAGTGATATGTAACAGTCCCACATTCTGTGAACCACAACTCCAGACTGTAAGGGCCCTCCAGTGTTTGTTTCCGCACAGTCAATTATTCCAAATTGGGTTCTTAAAGGGGCTAACGCAAGGTACCCCACTCTAAAACTTGTACAGGGGACAGGATGCATAAAAATCAGTAACACATTAACTCCAAGTATTGTGCAAAGAAACCCCATACTAGTGATAATGTAAATATTGAGGCAAAAGAACTATATGTATATGGATATTACCAAACAAACATAACTAAACAATAAACTGGCAAAGTGTAAAGATGACTCTCTACAGGGGCTTAGGTAGGAGAGCATGCTCTAACCAACACCAGACTGTAGTGTTCTTCTCTGCAGCGCTGTTCTTCTCTGCAGCGCTAATATCGGAACTGAAATGGCTTTAAAGTTAATAAGCACCAAAGGTGGAGTCCACTTATGTACTCGGTGTTTTGTAGGTATTAGCACAAGAGGAGCGATCAGGGAATCAAAAAGGAAGTTGTGTGTTGCCTCCTCCCCATCTGCGATCACTAGATATGGAAAAGGAGTCTCTAGTTTTGGTGTAAAGGGCATCATAGTAGGGGTCCCATGTTGAAAAGGTAGAGTCACTGATATATTAATCGCAGGCAATGCCGCAGAGACCATGACCTCCTCACTCACACTTTCCTCCTCGCTATGATGGATGTACGGTAGCTCCATTGCTGGTTGATGACATACCCCCATTGTAGGTATTGCAGCCCTCTGGTGTTTCCCTGCTGTAGCGTGGTCCATTGTGTCTGTCACCTTAAGAGCAACGCCTGTAATGTTAAAGGGGTTTGAACGTTCAGCTGCAGTCGTTTGGTCAGCGATGTCCGTTCTTGTCATGCACGTTGGCTCTATGCTAGAAGTATTTATAGAGAGAAATGAATAGTCAGCATGTTCCACCTGTTTTGCTGCAGATGAACAGATGAATACCCAAACACTTCACGGCAGCCATCTAAAAAGATGCATATCTCCTCCATAATGCGCTCCGGAGCTTCCATAGTTAGGCAGTCTCCTAGCTTAAATGGTGTAACACTAAGTTTTGGCCGATCCCGGTCTCCACAGCAAGTGCCGCATAGGCCACAAGATGGCCGCTCCTAGTACCTGTCATTGACCGCATACACACCCGGGTCATAGGATCCCTTTAGACATATATGGCACTCTTTAGGGTTGATTGTGTAGGTCATCTAGGCTTTCTGATCCACAATAGTGTCCACTTATATGAGCTGGAACGGTCATTAAGTTTGCTTTTTAACATAGTATAGCCAGAGCTATGAGAATGTGCTACCGTTCCGCTGCAGAGTTGGCTCCTCCCCCCGTTTGTACAACATTCTAACATTCGTTTAATGTAATATTATTTCTAATGCTTTCTTTAAATTTAATATTTGATTCAAATTTTTCTACAAATTCATTTTGAATTATGCAATATTTGAATTCGAAAAATTCAAATTTATATATTTGTAATAGTATTTCTACTGCTTTCTTTAAATGTAATATTTGAATTATGCAATATTCGAAATAGAAACATTTAAATTGATATATTGGTATCTTTTATGTATCAAGTTACTAAATTCCCTACCACATGCACTATTGAACTTAAGAATACTATTTGTTAAATCAAATGTTACATTCAAAATTTTGAATGTGGACATTCAATCCAAGTATGAACATTCGAAATTGAAAGTGACATTCAAAAACTGTAAATAGCATTTGATTATAGAATTTAAAAAAATATTCAATATTTAAATCAAATTTCTACAATAACATTCATTCTAACATTCTAATTTAAATATAAAAACATTCTTCCATCCCTAGCGCATACCTGATTGCATATTCACATATGCGCATACCCGATCCCATATACTAATGTGCGCTAACCTGACATGAAAATATGAATATTTCCCATTCCGATGTACTGCACATAGAAGAATATGTTCTATTTATTCATAAATACATACTTCTACATATATCTGATGTTTTTTTAGTACATATCTATACCTATATATAAATATACAGTATATATATATATATATATATATAAATATAAAGGTCTCCAACCTTCTATAGCTTCAGACGCTCCTTGAAAACCCACCTATTTAGAGAGGCTTACCATCTCTCCTCCTCCATCTCTCATCCTAACCAAACTAATACATGAACTGCCTGACTCACTGCTGCAACTACAACCGATGTAACAAGCTACCCCAACCTTATGTCTCTGCACCCTAAACCTATAGACTGTGAGCTCTCCGGAGCAGGGCCTTCTTCCTCCTGTGCTAGATTTGTTTAGTTTTGTTATGTTTTGTATTTTATCACAAATCCTTGTCATTGTATACCCCTATCATTGTACCCAGCGCTACGGAATTTGGCAGCGCTATACAAATAAATGATAATAATAATGAAAATATATACCGATATAAAAAAAATATCTATTTAGAAATACACCTCCTGTTTGTCAACCTCCTACCCTTCTAGATTGTAAGTTCCCACGGGAATAGGGCCCTCAATTCCTCCTGTATGTGTTTGTAAATGTTGTCCTGTGTACTTGAAGTTTTATATTGTTTTATTTAAATGAACTGAATCCATGGACAGCGCTGCGGAAAACGATGGCGCTTCATAAATAAAGAATAATAATAATAATACAAAGAACATATTCTGCTATGTTCAGAACATTGTAATATATAACATTTACAGTATATACACAGTATAACACTTTATAAAAAAAGAATATTTTACATGTTATAATTCACTTAACTGCAAAGGGCTCCAATGCACTTATATGTATATCTGTCTATATGTGTGTACAAACATTTGTATTGATGTGTTAATATGTATATATTTGTCTGTAAATACATATATACACATATAAATACATATGTACACATATATAGACATATATATATATATGTATATATATATATATATATATATATATATATATATATATATATATATATCCATCTTTAGACGTACTGTATATGTATGTATCTCTATGTTAGAGTCCTTTGGCTACCTTGGTTTTTTTTCTAACTGCTGAGATCTCATATATTTGAGCCCTTATAACTTTTGTGTGCAATATATTTCTGTAATTTTTGTGCAACTTTATAGTTTCGCGACACATCTAACCACAGCTCTAAAGTCGTAAATCGTGATTGTGCTAACGCGATTGCGTTTACTTTCAACTCGTAATACGAGCGCATTTTTAACTTGCGTGCAAACGATTGTGAAAACCCAATATCACTTGCACGCAAAAGTTTGCCCTTCACTTGTAATCTGGCCCTATGGGGCGAATTTATGAAGCTCCGTATGGAGCTTTATGCCCCTGTTTCCATGTGAGCCTTTAGGCTCGCCAGAAACAGAAGTTATGAAGCAGCGATCTAAAGACCGCTGCTCCATAACTTGTCCGCCTGTTTTGAGGCCGCGGACAGAAATCAACCCAATTGAATACGATCTGGTTGATTGACACCCCCTGCTAGCAGCCAATTGGCCGTGAATCTGCAGGGGGTGGCATTGCACTAGCAGTTCACAAGAACTGCTGGTGCAATGATACATGCCGACAGCGTATGCATTTTCCAATTTTCCCTTTATTACCACAAAGCATTCCACGGTCTCTACACTCACCGCCATGGAAGAGCTCTGAAATATGGTGGACGCAATCTTCAATGATATAAAGAGAGAGCTTATCCACATAATGATAAGACATACTTCCCCTCAACATCCCACTAATGAGACACGGGTGATCATGGAGATGGAACCTATCTACAATAAAAGAGACTGAGATAACTAACCTACCGGAACTGTACTCATACGTCTGGCTGATGCCAGATAGAACTCCTGAGGTAGAACAAGTAACCACCGCAGAGTATAGACTACAAAGAGTTATCACGGCCTCACAGTCATCTGCCGGAGTACAAAATACAGGGTATGACTATTCACCGACGCTGACTGAAGCTTTGAAGCTAAATACAAATAGTATCCTGACAGCAATGAGCAGAGGAGCAAACTGTGGTACTCAAGACATGGTCACTGCGACTGGTCTGCTGCAATTCGAGACTGGGTGTCTATGGCCATGCTAAAGCCGGTATAGGGTAATAAGCTGACCAGATGGTGTCCCGAGGAGTGGGGTGATGCCTGAAGGATCATTATGAAGGAATCTCCTAATAAGACAGTATACCGCTTTTCACCCTTTAACTAGTTATTTGCAACCTACCCATAAACGGATTTAATATCTGCTATAGGCTTACTAGGACATGTACGGCACATTTAAAATAGGACAAAATGCTAAACCAACATTTCCATATTGTCAGCACGTTGCTCCTTGGTGGAAAATGTTCTGTTCCTTTATTTCCTTCAAATACTTATCTCCTATATGTTTTTATAGCTGTTAATATACTCTATGGACACATAATCTCTATCTCCCTTAATAAGGTTGTTACCCTAATTTTCATATTTTTCCTACACTCCTATATTGATATAGCTCAGTAGTGAGATTAGAAAGAGTAGACAATCTAGAATATAGAAGTAAACCAGTTTGCCCCTCGAATGTAATGTTATGTTGCAGGGGCTGTTTTTATCATAGTCAGCTTATACCAACTTTCCCCACATTAATGACCGCTGCAACCTATACACACTGGGCTCTCAGAAAACAGGATTTAAATTACTATACCCTGCCTTGACTAGTCTTGAATGGAGACAATTCCATGATCTAGCCATATTCATATGTATTCAGCCTCATGTCATAGGCTCTGTTATTGCAAGTGTTATTCTCTAACAACTTCGGGAACAGTGATATTGATGCTACAGTGTTATAAAATGAGCAGGTACACTATGCTTCTTTCTTGTTTATATTTGGGAGCTTCTGATATATTCAGATAACACATTTCCTACATTGTCTTTACTACACATTAGTGGTCATGCAACAATATTTAACTCTAGGCCCTAGTCTGGATAGTTTTGCTCTAGACCAGCTGTTCTATGTTGTCTAGTTTGCACACAGGCCCTCTCTATATAATAATATTAAGATCACTCTTCAGAAGCTTGATATAGTTTGACTATTATTAGTCTATCTGAAACTGGAGATCACTGTACACTCCTACAAAATTATTATTTGCCTTTGCAATTAAATATATAGGTTGATAAATTCCCATGGAGCCAATACCAATTAGTAGAATAACTGAACAAATAGATGGCTCATTATGCTCTTCTCCTATACTTTAGTAAGTCTCTCTAATTCACCAATAGCCACTAAAGTTTACTAGTAAGCTAAGAAAAATATATCCTACAACCTATACCCCTATTTAATGTTGACACTTTATACTAATGTGTCATTTACAGCCCCTTTGCCCTGTATGCTATATTGCTATTTTACTAATTTAAATCTACCACTAGTACTTTATCTAGCTCCATTATATATAATAACATTACTGAAAACTGAAAGTTAATTTATCATTCCACTGCTACAGGATAAGCCCTCTCTTATATACAGTTATTATATGATTTACTGAGACCCAAGAATGGCCTCACTAGTTGGAAGAGGGCAATTTATGTATGTATAGCAAATATGAAGGAAAAAAAAGAAGGTGTTGTATTAAGTGTTACATTTCTATGGTGTAAAACATTACTTTCTGATGTAATTGGGCTCTAGTTTGTTTTATCTCATGAATAGTTTCTTTGAGCCATCCAAGAAGTTTGTCAAAAATAACTTATGTACCACGTTTTCTTCTTTTTATGTATACATGTAATGTTTGCCTTAATACCTTAATAAAACTGATTTTTTAAATACATAATTCTGTCTAGTATTTATTTAGAGCTAGATTACAAGTGGTGCGGTATATTGCGTTTGTCGCTAGAGTTAAGCTTTTTACGCTAGTCAGGTTGCTAGCGCAAAACTCTGATCATCGAAGATCGCATGCGCATTAACGTATTCCCCTATAGAAGTCAATGGAGAAAAAAAGTTGAAAACACGATCAATTGCGCTAACCCATCATGAAAATATGACTATTTCATATTCCAATGTTATTAACATAATGGAATATGTTCTATTTATTCATAATTAAATATTTCTACATATATCTGATGGTTTGCAAAAAATATACCTATATACCTATATATATAGATGATTATATATAGGTATATATATATATATATATATATATATATATATATATATATATATATATATAGGAATATCTAATTAAAAATACTTAGAACATATTATGCTATGTGCAGACCATTGGAATGTGAAATATTTACAGTAAATACATAGTTAAACATATATATACACATATCTTTAGAGATGGATATGTATGTATCTCTATGTTAAAGTCCTTTGGTTGCCTGTTTTTTTCTAACACCTGAGATCTCATATCTTTGAGCCCTTATAACTTTTTGGTGCAATATTTTTTGTGAATAAGTTTTATTATAAGTGTAACTTCTAACTTAATTTAGGTCGGTTGACAGTAAGTTTAAAGGGACAATAAAATAAAAATGAAACTTTCATGATTCTGATTGAGCAAGTCATTGTAAACAACTTTCCAATTTACTTCTGCTAAGTTGCTTCATTTGGTATCTTTGGTTGAAAAGCATATTTAGGTAGGCTCAGGAGCAGTAATGCACTACAGGGCTATCTGTGGATTTGTGGCTTCACATATGTGCCTCTTGTCTTAAGCTCACCCAATGTTTCATCTAGTTCCCAGTAGTGCATAGCTGCTCTTTCAACAAAAGATACCAAAAGAATTAAACAAATCTGCTATTAGTAGTAAATTGCAAAGTTCTTAAAAATGGTATGCTCTGCTTAAAGGGATGGTAAATCCTAGCGTTTGTGAAACGCTAGGATTTACCATTGGAACAAATAAAGGGGACTTTCAGTCATTTAGTATAAAATACTTCATGCTGAAAGCTCCTTTGTTTGCATCGTTCATCGCACTGAGCTGCTAAGGTAGCCCATGGCTGAACGCTATTTGGTTGAGAGGAGACGTTTCCACCTCTTAGCCAATAGCCATACGGGAAATCCGGCTTGGCGATGTCTGGCGCCGGATTTCCTGCACGGCTATTGGTTCAGAGGTATTTTATACTTCATGACTGAAAGTCCCCTTTATTTGTTCCAATGGGAAATCCTAGTGTTTAACAAACGCTAGGATTTACTATCACTTTAAATTGTGAAATAAAAATGTTTGACTTTATGTCCCTTTTAATCTGGAGGAATTTGTACTGTAGAGGAAAAATCAAGAAGATATTTAATAACAATGTTGCATTGCTCTGCTTCAAATACATTTCTTTCAATCTGTTTGATTACTGTAGTATCTATATTTCCAGAGAGGAGAAAAGCAAAATAAGAGTATGCTGACATTTGTGAATCAGTGGTTGAGATGTTATAATTCTCAAAGTGTTCAATTCAATCTGGACCAAAGCAGTCAATAGAAATCATAATTTTATAGCCAAGAGCCTTGTGTTTTTACACCTGCACTGTCAACTGGAAAATATAGAGTGAAAGAGTAACACTAGTACTAAGACATAACAGCAAAGGCAGCTATAATTACTAAGCCTTTGAACATTTTCACAGCAGTCTGAAAAGGAAAAGATCACTTCAGCAATCATGAAATGTCATTGGAAGAAAGCTGGGATGCTCAGACTATCACCTGTCTCCAGAAATCTTTGTGGCATGCACCGCCACCTAGAGGACAAATAATTAATCAGCGGCAGAGCTAGACAAGCTAGAGAAGGGTACAAAATCCACTAACTGTGGGCCAGATTACGAGTTGCATGCAAGCGATATTGGGTTTTTCGTGGCTGTTTGGGCGATCTGAAGTTTTGAAAGTAAACAGGATCGCTTGAGCGCAATTGAATTTAAAGCGAGTTTTTAAGAGCTCAAAGAAAAAAAATGTCTGCAAAGGGATTTAACATAGAGATACAGTGATATATGTATCATTTACTGAAAATATTTCCCATTCCAATGTTCTTCACAGAGTGGAATATGTTCTAAGTATTTATAAATAGATATTACTATATATCTGTATTTATCTAAACATATATAAATATTTATATAGTTATATATAGATATATAGGTATAGATATATATTGTACAAAAATAACATCAGATATTTGTAGAACTGGAAATATGTATTTATGAATAAAAATAACATATTCTTTTATGTGAAGAACATTGGAATGTGAAATGTTATTTTCATGTCAAGATAGCACATTTCTAATACCTGTGACCTTATATCTTTGAGCCCTTATAACTTTTTTGAGCAATATTTTTTTAAATAATACTTATTAGATAGTGTTAATATGAGTGTAATTGTACTTTGAAATGTATTTTTTTATTTCATGAAACAGTTAAGCAGAGCTCTGAGGATGCGAGTTAACTTCAATTGCGCTCAAGCAACTGCGTTTACTTTAAGCTTGGAAATAGAGCACTACATCTGACGAATGCGATCACTCGTGATAAACCCCATTTCACTAGCACATTACTGTTAGCGCGCCATTCGTAATCTGGCCCACAATGTTTAATGATGCATATAAGGGAAAAACATGCAATGCAACGTTTTCATGTGATTTACCTTTAATATTTTTTTCTAGTTCTCCTAGACAGGCTGGAGTACATCCTGTAGAATAAAGAACATTGATTTTGCTACAGTTTGTAATTCTAATCAATGTAGACTGAAACGTGTGAGAACTTCCCCTGCTATTGTGTATGTGTTTTGATTCTTGTTTTCAATAAAACTTTTGAATAAAAACATCTTTAAACAACTACAGAACTTATCTGGGAATTACATTGCTTTATCTGCCTCTTTCTACACTGTGATAACTCAATCAGTAGTGTAACTAATGAATATCTGTCCTTTATCGGCCATGGCAGAGAAGATAGGATAGCAGGTAAGTAAAAAGGAAAGTCTGGTTCCTTAAAAGTCATAACTTTTATTGGACAATATTAAAAACATCCAATGGAGTACACAGCAATAAAAATGATACAGAGAAGCGTTTAACACATGGCTTACGCGTTTCGGCTTGTACCCATATTTATAGCCTGACTGGATATGCCTAACATACACTATTTAAAATAACAGCTCATTACTAATTGGTTAAAGCAAAACACAGCTCTCAGAGTATTACCTGAACATTAATTATCTCATTAAAAGCCTATCACATCTAGCTAAACAGTCTTAACAAAAAGCACATAAGAGCAAATAAAATATAATGGATTAAGTGAAAGGAATAAATTGTTCTTCACAGAAAATATATATATATATATATATATATATATATTAGTAACATATCATATGATCTAAGAGAGGAAACATGAAGTATACATCTAGAACTCAAGGGGTCGTACATTGTGTAACTTGGAGCAGAGAATTAAACAAAGCCATATTAAACTTTGATAATCAACTCAATGCATTGATAATAAGAAGTATGCATCACAGATATATAATATTGTAAAATCGTAGCTACTATTAAGTAACAGAAAGTATCAAAAATGTATCAACATATATATTATATATATATAATATATATATATATATATATACAGTATATATATATATATATATATATATATATATATATATATATATATATATATATATATATATATATATATATATATATATATATATATATTGCAGCCTGTGAATGTTGTATTGATATGAAGTAAAGATAACCCTCAATTATCAGATATAGACAACATGGGAAACATAGAATAGATAGAACATATAGATCATATGGATTATATAAATATTGTGAAATGCAGCACAGATGCGCAATAGAATGCCAAATAGGGCAAATCATCTATTATTCCCAAAAGTTGAACGGGAGTTAAGTCCAAGAGGTACCCTGGTCTTTAGTTTTAGTATCCAATAGACTTCCCTTTTAGCCAGTAATTGATCCAGGTCACCTCCCCTTTTAAGTCTCAAAACTTTATAATGCACCATTTGAAGGTGTCCAGTTTGTTGTTATGTTTTTGAGCAAAGTGTTGAACCAAAGGGGTAGATGATCTGCCAATCAAAATAGCAGACATATGTTCTCGAATGCGGGATTTCATGTCTCGCAAAGTGAGACCCACCACATATTAGACCTCCCATTAGTCACACACGATAAAATAAATGACATATGTAGCAGTGCAATTGAGACAGAGAAGATAAGATAAGCATATATATATATATATATATATATATATATATATATATATATATATATATATATAAAAGATGCTTTATATGAGGTATGTTCCTGGATTGCAATGAAAAGGAAAAACAAAGAAAATTGTGCATACAAAATGATAATATAAATGTTTATGAAAATGATTTATTATGTATACAGATATTTTGCAGTGTTTAGTTGCAGATATATTCTATGCATATATAAATAATAGACGTGTGCATTCAGAGGACTCGGATACCTCAGAATGCTCGAGAAAGCAGCACTTCGTGCTGGTGGACTATTTTCAGAGACAAATTTATACTTGTTATATAGCAACACACTAAAATTTGTGCAAATCCAGATTTTAGTGTGTTGCTGTTTCACAAGTATAAATTTGACTCTGTAAATAGCCAAGGTATCCGAAACCTCCGAAAACACACGTCTGATAAATAATCACTTTAAATGGACATTACACACTTAATACATTTTATGCACCTCGCTCAAATTATGGGTACTACCATTTAGGAAACTAGGTTACACTGTAGGTATTTGAAGAAGAGTTACTGCACATGTGCAAGCACATCAGTACTGGAATGCAATGAAAGCCAGATTTCAATATGGCGGCACCATGACTAGTGAAAGGCAGGGAATAACCCCAATTCTAAGATTACAAAATGCTTTTAGTGTTTAATATACTTTTAATGAGGCCTATTTATCAAATGTCTGTCGGACCTGATCCGACAGTGCAGGTCAGGTCCGACAGACATCGCTGAATGCGGAGAGCAATACGCTCTCTGTATTCAGCATTTCACCAGCAGCTCACAAGAGCTGCTGGTGCTACGCAGCTCCCTGCAGACCTGCGGCCAATCGGCCACCAGCAAGGGGGTGTCAATCAACCCAATCGTACTCGATCGTGTTGAATAGTGGCGATTCCTGTCCGGCTCATCAGAGCAGGCGGACAGGGTTATGGAGCAGCAGTCTTTAGACCGCTGCTTCCTAACTGCTGTTTCTGGCGAGTCTGAAGACTCACCAGAAACACGGGCCCTCAAGCTCCGTACAGAGCTTGATAGATAGGCCCCAATGTCTGTTTCAGTTGTTTGCTAAGAAAAGATGCAAAACTCTTCCCCTTAATTATCTGTCATCTTTATGGATGAGCACTATATGTATTAGAAAATGGGGATCAGTAATTTAGGTGAATGTTAGATGAGCAAAATAGGATAACAGCCAATTGGCATTTTACTATAATTTGTTACACTTTAACATTAACCATTTTACCTGCTGGAGTGTATTAACTTGTTTACATATAACTCATTTACCTTTATTTTGTCTTTTGAAATAGCTGCTTTTGCCTTTTGAAACCACAGCATATACTGAAAATGTCAATGTTGCAATAATGACTAAAGAAAAGCTATGTAAACAAGATGCAACAAATAAAAGCTAAAATGAGTTGCATTGTAAATAATAAAGAAAAAATTATGCTCCTAACTGTAAAATAATATAAACATTAAATACAATATAGAGGTTTTGGATGATTTGAAACAACCGAAAACAAAAGCCCTTACTATGTTGAAAACTGAGTTGTAATACTTTATAAATGCATAAAGAGTTCATGAGGCAAAAGCTTGGTGACGTAAATGTTGACACATTTTAATAGAAAACGCTAAAATGAAGATCTCTGGCAAATGATTGCTGTTACAAGGGCGCTGATGCAGGTCAGGTTTAATATAAAAACACATATTTTCAGTTTAAGCCCCCAGTTCATGAAACAAAATACACAGAAGAGTTATTTCATGACAAGTTTTGCAGCCAGGTGTGTGCATGCGAAAAGTCATGTAATTGTTTTTCAGACATTTAATAGTCATGAAAATGAGGAAATTTGTCTTTCTTTGTTTCCTTTTATTATAAAAAAGGAAGAGTCTACAGTGCAAACATCTGCTACACAGTGATAAAACTCACAGGGTGTCTTGAGAGAACATGTCCTTTCAAAGTTTACTTCTGGCTGACTTTCCATCTTGTAAAGTTTTATTCTGCAAACACCTAGCATGAAACATGGAAAGAGCTGGGAGATTTTCTAAGGCTTCCTTCAAGTTTTAACCTTACGTGGTGAGGAAAGGATCTCCGTTTTTTATTTCTTGCAGGCCATGAACTCACTTGTGTGGAGTTTCTAGAACTTCAAATAGATGCTCCTAAAAATAACACAGGGTATCTCTCACTTTGGTATGTTTGTCACATAAAGTTGTGTGGGTGCACTAAACTGTAAACAGATTTAAGGAAACCTCTTCTTCCTTGACCTGGGCTAAAAGTGAAAGTAGGAGAAAACATCAAATGGGAGCAGAACATGATACCAAGATAGAGAATGATGAAGAGACAAGAAGTAGGGTTATTCTGAACTGCCACAATTGAGAAGTAGAATCCATTTCTTTCTCCTTGGACTGGGTCCTCAATCTTTATAGTGATATGTGTTGGAATTGTTGGGTTTGTATGGCTTGCAATAATTCAGTTTTATAACTGTACAGGGAGTGCAGAATTATTAGGCAAGTTGTATTTTTGAGGATTAATTTTATTATTGAACAACAACCATGTTCTCAATAAACCCAAAAAACTCATTAATATCTAAGCTGAATATTTTTGGAAGTAGTTTTTAGTTTGTTTTTAGTTTTAGCTATTTTAGGGGGATATCTGTGTGTGCAGGTGACTATTACTGTGCATAATTATTAGGCAACTTAACAAAAAACAAATATATACCCATTTCAATTATTTATTTTTACCAGTGAAACCAATATAACATCTCAACATTCACAAATATACATTTCTGACATTCAAAAACAAAACAAAAACAAATCAGTGACCAATATAGCCACCTTTCTTTGCAAGGACACTCAAAAGCCTGCCATCCATGGATTCTGTCAGTGTTTTGATCTGTTCACCATCAACATTGCGTGCAGCAGCAACCACAGCCTCCCAGACACTGTTCAGAGAGGTGTACTGTTTTCCCTCCTTGTAAATCTCACATTTGATGATGGACCACAGGTTCTCAATGGGGTTCAGATCAGGTGAACAAGGAGGACATGTCATTAGATTTTCTTCTTTTATACCCTTTCTTGCCAGCCACGCTGTGGAGTACTTGGACACATGTGATGGAGCATTGTCCTGCATGAAAATCATGTTTTTCTTGAAGGATGCAGACTTCTTCCTGTACCACTGCTTGAAGAAGGTGTCTTCTAGAAACTGGCAGTAGGACTGGGAGTTGAGCTTGACTCCATCCTCAACCCGAAAAGGCCCCACAAGCTCATCTTTGATGATACCAGCCCAAACCAGTACTCCACCTCCACCTTGCTGGCGTCTGAGTCGGACTGGAGCTCTCTGCCCTTTACCAATCCAGCCACGGGCACATCCATCTGGCCCATCAAGACTCACTCTCATTTCATCAGTCCATAAAACCTTAGAAAAATCTTGAGATATTTCTTGGCCCAGTCTTGACGTTTCAGCTTGTGTGTCTTGTTCAGTGGTGGTCGTCTTTCAGCCTTTCTTACCTTGGCCATGTCTCTGAGTATTGCACACCTTGTGCTTTTGGGCACTCCAGTGATGTTGCAGCTCTGAAATATGGCCAAACTGGTGGCAAGTGGCATCTTGGCAGCTGCACGCTTGACTTTTCTCAGTTCATGGGCAGTTATTTTGCGCCTTGGTTTTTCCACACGCTTCTTGCGACCCTGTTGACTATTTTGAATGAAATGCTTGATTGTTCGATGATCACGCTTCAGAAGCTTTGCAATTTTAAGAGTGCTGCATCCCTCTGCAAGATATCTCACTATTTTTGACTTTTCTGAGCCTGTCAAGTCCTTCTTTTGACCCATTTTGCCAAAGGAAAAAAAGTTGCCTAATAATTATGCACACCTGATATAGGGTGTTGATGTCATTAGACCACACCCCTTCTCATTACAGAGATGCACATCACCTAATATGCTTAATTGGTAGTAGGCTTTCGAGCCTATACAGCTTGGAGTAAGACAACATGCATAAAGAGGATGATGTGGTAAAAATACTCATTTGCCTAATAATTCTGCACTCCCTGTATTTGTCTCATGTATGAGTATGTTATCCAGTATTAGGTGGTTGTTTAATAGGTAAACTACACAGGTAAATTAATTAAACAGATAAACTAGTTCTTACCAAGGATAGTTTACTTTTCTCAAAAGAAAGATAAGTACTGTGAGCTTGTTTCCATGGGGCAAGAACCATTATTTTTCTCCCAACAAGCATAAGCTGCTTATTGTTACAACTGTTGTTTAGAAACAAATTGTAATAGTGGTCTTACATTTTTTTCTAATTGTGAAGGTGGAAGTGGATATTTGTCAGGTTTTATTCCCTCTATAGTTTTCAGTACAGGGATTGCGCATGACCCATGCTGTATACAAATACTGCGTTTTGCCCTAGTGAGAAAAAGGTTCTTCAAAAAATTGCATAATGGAATACAAAGAATGGGTAAAGCAAAGTTTCCATTGGTGGTCTTAATAGATTTTGGTCACTCATTAGATATAAAACAAGCTGTCGAAAATTATTTTTATTTTGAGTTTGCCAAACTAAACCAGCCGAAGGTGGGTTTTGCTCCAATTAAAGTCAGTATTACCAGAAAAACAATAAAACCAACCAATGGCTTTCAGCTTGTGGTATGCAGCTGTAAGTGGATTCAACTTCACTCTTCTAGATGTAAATTATCAAAATTCCCTTTTCGACTAGTATTTTAAAATGTAAAAAAAAACACTATTTCAATACGTTTAAAACACTACTGATCCCTACTCATACTGGAACATTTGAAGGTGAATCATCATTATAGCCTCACTATACAATTGTGAGAGAGAGATTTTTAAACCTAAGAAGTGATAATATATGTGTTGAAGCACTACATCACACTAATAACTCATATTCTTATATATTTCTGTATGAATCTTTGGAGAACAATGCCATAATATTAGATGACTTATGCATGCCTGACATGACCGTATATTAGCCATATGCTATTATTATACACAATTTCATATCCTTATTATGGCATTCCCAGTATAATTTCTTCCTCAGTATAACCACACCACTATTTCTGGATACCCAGATACCCTGTAATAAGTCTGTTTGTTGCTGATATTACTATCCCTTATTCATTTATTCTCTAACCCATACTCTAAATTAGGACTTTGGTTGCTAACTGTTAGCAAGCTCCCTACACATATGTTTTTTACTGTGTGGCACAATTAGATGTGGAATTTAAAGACATAATAACCACCATTATAGTCTATGGTTGCCTAAATTGTTTTTATTTACTTTCCCATTTTTAAATGACTTAATAAAAGTTACATTTTATTCCAATTGATCTGCCTTACTAGTCTGGGCAGAGAGAACTGGAATGCATACTTAGTGGATTACTCTTTCCATCACTTGTTTGGGGTGATTGAAAGTCCCGGCTCTCACGCAATTGCTTCCCCAAGAGTGAATGAACATCAAAGCTCTTCTGCAGTCTTAAATTTTGCCAAGTGGCAATTGCAGGTGGACAGGTTCTCTGCTTGAGAACTTGTATGTCTGCTGCTTGATACATTTTCCTGTTAGACATGCTAGTATCAGTCTAGGTATAATGGGGGGAGAGGTCATCCTGCTGCCAGGTTTGTGTGTTTTATATATTGTCACCACTGTTTGATTCATTTTGCAGAGCAATCACTGATTTGCTATGTTGTGCAGAGCCACGACTTTGGTACCTTATACCATGCAGCAATTAACCATTATAGTTATTATAGTTATAATAAATTAGATTAGAAGTCAAGAATTTGATGTTATAATGGAAATCTATTTTCCCTGTTAATATAGATAAAATAGTTATCTATAGCTGCTTAACATCACTAGAACATTTTGTTAAGAAACACTACTGTTAGGGTATATAAATTTGTTCGGGTGGGTGGGTTAGGCAGCAAAATGTGTCTTTGCCTGTGTAACCAAAAATCCTAACAAATCGCCCTGTGTGAGATTGCTCATTTTCCTCTAAAAATTACCAAGGTGCAGTACATTAAATTAAAATGGGGTTTTGATTATGCTGATCACCTTGTATAATATCTGTGCACTTGTCAAACCAAAGTATTAAACTGGATGAAAAACCAAAGCCAATAACATTTTACACCAACAAAATGATTTACCGATTTGTGCTTCACAGTTAACACCAACTATGGAAACATGGCCTTAAACGGATTTCAAGAAAAACTTTGTTTAATCAGTCAGCAAAGAGTGTTCATTTATGTATTGCTAAACATCTGCAAAATGTTGTGAATGCTTTTAAATCTGTAGAAAAACATGCACAGTTTTGCAGGCTCAGGACACACCTCTTAAAAATGTCTCTTGGATGTTGTTTATCTTAATTTCTTTGACATAAACTCCTCCTCATACCAACCAATCACTGTGCAGCACGTAAAGGTACAAACAAAAAGTCTCCCCAGAACCAACTTGAATAAAAAGTGACCTTTATTCCATCCTTGGTTCAGTAAACAATGAGCAACGTTTTGGGTCAGCCTTAACTCGTTCTGTGATCTTTTATTGTAGCATGTAGGGGTGTCAGAATTCTGCATTTCACAGAATGTACACCAGTCTGTATGAGGGGAGTGGAAACACTTCAATATTCAGAGTTAAATTACAGGAAAACCAGGCAAAATAAATTATGAAATTGCATTAGATTTTTAGAAAAAATAAATTTTTTATGGTGAATGAAATTTTCAATTTATTGTCCTTATAAATTCCATTCAAGTGACTGCACAGTTTCATCCATGCACACAGTGTGTTAATATATTTTATGCATTTACTATGTCACTTTTGTATTGCGCTATATAAAATATCAGCACCTGTATATCAAGACTAATAGTTTTATATTAATACATTTAAATGTTGTGTTTTTATTCAGATATCTTTAAAAATATGGGAGTTAAACAATATTGTCCTATCTTGTTTAAATCCATTTAATATCATGACCACAAACTGCAAAGAAATGTGTCAGTTCTAACCACAAAATCCATGTTTAACCTTTTTAAATGCACCATTGATAATCAAGTAATATGAGATTTAGTGTTACCCAAGATAAAAGTCATTATAGTCTGCTGCCTTAGTGACATGCAGATTGTAAGGTCATTATCTCTTATAGCTTTTAACAGGCAGCATTAACAGAACAAAAATAATAATAAAATTTTCATGGTGCAATTATTCAAGGTTTACTTCCACTGTATAACAGTAAGTAGTTAATTTCATGCTGGACACTTTGCTTTTTGTGGTTAAATAATTAATAACACTGATACCCTATCAATATTTGTTCTTTTAATGGTTAAACATGTGTTAATAATTTAAGCATCTATGGACGACCTGTGTGCACTCCTGTGATTTTTGAAAGCCCCAGTGCTCTTTAAAGGAAGTCTAGCTTTATCGTGTGCAAGTTAAAAGCTTACTGTCCTCTGCTTTTTTTTATTTCTTCAGACTAATAAGTATCATTTTCTAGGAAGTGTTTCGCTGCCTTGAATACTAAATGGAATAAAATGTCCAATAACCTAGAACAGTTATTTCTTTTTTTTTGTCCCCCTCAAGGCCCCAAACAGGGTCAGGAATTCATGATTTTCCTCCTCAGATATGTGGATAAATAAGTTTAGAAACTCATTTTATTAACACACCTGTATACATTAATTGGTACTATTAATAGGGAATGATTGCCAGATTGCAAGTGGCGCATTTAAAGTAAAAAAATGGCACGACTAGATTAACGTGCGTATTAAGAATTCACATTAAAAAGGTAGCACATGAGCAAAATCCAATTTAGCTATCGCTCGCTGCCTAATCCGACACTGCGCTAGATCAACTGTGCTAAAGTGGAAGGTGCGTTAGGCATACTTTACATTCATATGTGCTTCACATAGAAGAAAATTTTTATTTTTTATTTTTAAACAGATATAAATGTTATAGGTAAAGTCAGAAATTTGGGAAATCCTAGGATTACCTCGGCTGTGGATAAATTCCCCCATCTAAACTATTTTGTTTGCTATTGTATTATTATAGACATATATATATATACAGTATATGTCTATAAATAAAAAATAAAAAATCTAAGGCCTAGATTTGGAGTTTGGCGTTAGCCGTGAAAACCAGCGTTAGAGGCTCCTAACGCTGGTTTTAGGCTACCTCCAGTATTTGGAGTCACTCAAAATAGGGTCTAACGCTCACTTTTCAGCCGCGACTTTTCCATACCGCAGATCCCCTTACGTCAATTGCGTATCCTATCATTTCAATGGGATCTTTCTAACTCCGATATTTAGAGTCGTGTCTGAAGTGAGCGTTAGACATCTAACGACAAAACTCCAGCCGCAGGAAAAAAGTCAGTAGTTAAGAGCTTTCTGGGCTAACGTCGGTTTATAAAGCTCTTAACTACTGTACTCTAAAGTACACTAACACCCATAAACTACCTATGTACCCCTAAACCGAGGTCCCCCCACATCACCGACACTCGATTAAATTTTTTAACCCCTAATCTGCCGACCGCCACCTACGTTATACTTATGTACCCCTAATCTGCTGCCCCTAACACCGCCGACCCCTATATTATATTTATTAACCCCTAACCTGCTCCCCACAACGTCGCAGCCAGCTACCTACAATAATTAACCCCTAATCTGCCGACCGCAAAGCGCAGCCACCTACGATATACTTATGTACCCCTAATCTGCTGCCCCTAACACCGCCGACCCCTATATTATATTTATTAACCCCTAACCTGCCCCCCACAACGTCGCCTCCACCTGCCTACACTTATTAACCCCTAATCTGCCGAGCGGACCGCACCGCTATTATTATAAAGTTATTAACCCCTAATCCGCCTCACTAACCCTATAATAAATAGTATTAACCCCTAATCTGCCCTCCCTAACATCGCCGACACCTAACTTCAATTATTAACCCCTAATCTGCCGACTGGAGCTCACCGCTATTCTAATAAATGTATTAACCCCTAAAGCTAAGTCTAACCCTAACACTAACACCCCCCTAAGTCAAATATAATTTAAATCTAACGAAATTAATTAACTCTTATTAAATAAATTATTCCTATTTAAAGCTAAATACTTACCTGTAAAATAAATCCTAATATAGCTACAATATAAATTATAATTATATTATAGCTATTTTAGGATTAATATTTATTTTACAGGTAACTTTGTATTTATTTTAACCAGGTACAATAGCTATTAAATAGTTAAGAACTATTTAATAGCTAAAATAGTTAAAATAATTACAAAATTACCTGTAAAATAAAGCCTAACCTAAGTTACAATTAAACCTAACACTACACTATCAATAAATTAATTAAATAAACTACCTACAATTACCTACAATTAACCTAACACTACACTATCAATAAATTAATTAAATACAATTCCTACAAATAAATACAATTAAATAAACTAGCTAAAGTACAAAAAATAAAAAAGAACTAAGTTACAAAAAATAAAAAAATATTTACAAACATAAGAAAAAAATTACAACAATTTTAAACTAATTACACCTACTCTAAGCCCCCTAATAAAATAACAAAGCCCCCCAAAATAAAAAATGCCCTACCCTATTCTAAATTACTAAAGTTCAATGCCCCAAGAAATTCAGCTCTTTTGCCTGTAAAAAAAAACATACAATACCCCCCCCAACATTACAACCCACCACCCACATACCCCTAATCTAACCCAAACCCCCCTTAAATAAACCTAACACTAAGCCCCTGAAGATCATCCTACCTTGTCTTCACCTCACCGGGTATCACACCGATCCGTCCAGAAGAGCTCCTCCGATGTCCTGATCCAAGCCCAAGCGGGGGGCTGAAGAGGTCGCAGCTTTCTTGGTACCCTGTCATTAAGCACCCATACTATACTATACTGTTTAACCCCTTATACCGCTGCTTCCGGAGCCCACCGCACCTAAATAAAGTTATTAACCCCTAAACCGCCGCTCCCGTAGCCCACCGCAACTCTAATAAAGTGTTTAACCCCTAAACCGCCGCTCCTGGAGCCCACCGCTACCTACATTCTATGTATTAACCCCTAAACCGCCGCTTCCGGACCCCGCCGCAACTAAATAAAATGTTTAACCCCTAAAACGCCGCTCACTGACCCCGCCACCACCTACATTAAATGTATTAACCCCTAATCTGATCCCCCTACATCGCCGCCACCTACATTAAATTTATTAACCCCTAATCTGACCCCCCTACACCGCCGCCACCTACATTAAATTTATTAACCTCTAATCTGACCCCCCTACACCGCCGCCACCTACATTAAATTTATTAACCCCTAATCTCCCGCCCCCAATGTCGCCGCCACTATATTAAATTTATTAACCCCTAAACCTAAGTCTAACCCTAACCCTAACACCCCCTAACTTAAAGATAATTTAAATTAATCTAAATACATATTCCTATCATTAACTAAATAATTCCTAACTAAGAATTTAGTTTTAAATAGGAGTAATTTATTTCATGATAGGAATATTTATTTAGATTTATTTAAATAATATTTAAGTTAGGGGGGTGTTAGGGTTAGACTTAGGGGTTAATAAATTTAATATAGTGGCGGCGACGTTGGAGGCGGGAGATTAGGGGTTAATAAATTTAATGTAGGTGGCGGCAGTGTAGGGGGGGCAGATTAGGGGATAAACACTTTATTAGAGTTGTGGTGGGCTCCGGGAGTGGCGGTTTAGGGGTTAATACATTTATTAGAGTTGTGGCGGAATAGGGGGAGGCAGATTAGGGGTTAATAAGTATAATGTAGGTGACGGTGGGCTCCGGGAGCGGGCGGTTTAGGGGTTCAAAACTTTATTTAGTTGCGGCGGTGTAGGGGGGGGCAGATTAGGGGGGTTTAGACTCGGGGTACATGTTAGGGTGTTAGGTGTAGACATTCCCATAGGAATCAATGGGATATGGCTTCAGCGAACATGTGCTTTCTCTGCTGTCATACTCCCATTAATTCCTAGGGCATCCGCCGCCTCCAGGGCGGCGGATTGAAAAACAGGTACGCTGGGCCGGAATAGTGGCGAGCGTACCTGGTAGGGATTTGATAACTTCCAAAAGTAGTCAGATTGTGCCGAACTTGCGTTCGGAACATCTGTAGAGATGTAAGCATCGATCTGTGTCGGACTGAGTCCGGCGAATCGTATGTTAAGTCACTATATTCTACTTTTGCCGGTCTGTAGGTTTTGATAACTATGGCGAATCAAGCTCGCCACAAATATACTGCGGAATTCCAGCGTATTTGCAGTTGACAGCTAGATAAATAGAGGCCTTTGTGTGATGTATGTGTATTATATGATTGTGTGTGGTGTCTGTGTGTTGTATGAGAGTGTGTGTGGTATGTGTGTGTATGTTGTATGAGAGTGTGTGTTGTATGAGAATGTGTGTTGTATGTGTGTGTGTGTTGTATGAGAGTGTGTGTGTTGTATGAGAGTGTGTGTTGTATGTGTGTGTGCGTTGTATGAGTGTGTGTTGTATTCGAGTGTGTGTTGTATGAGAGAGTGTGTGTGTTCTATGAGAGTGTGTGTTGTATGAGGGTGTGTGTGTGTTGTATGAGAGTGTGTGTTGTATGAGAGTATGTGTGTGTGTTGTATGAGAGTGTGTGTGTATTGTATGAGAGTGTGTGTTGTATGAGACTGTGTGTGTGTTGTATGAGAGTATGTGTAATGTGTGTGTTGTATGAGAGTGTGTGTTTTATGAGAATGTGTGTGTGTTGTATGAGAGTGTGTGTAATGTGTGTGTTGTATGAGAGTGTGTGTTGTATGAGAATGTGTGTATGTTGTATGAGAGTGTATTTGGTGTGTGTGTGCTTTGTGTTGTATGAGAGTGTGTGTGTTATTAGCTTTTACAAAACTTTTAATTCTGACTACAATAAGGAATAAAGTTTGCACACATTTTAGTCACTTTGCCAAAAATTGCAGCTATTTTGTATATTACTTCAGAAATTTTCAGACCAAGCATAAAAATAGGGTCGCAAAGGTATGTGGTATCATGGCACTTGGTCTTGGTAAAAAAGTTTTAATAACCCTGCCCTAGAGAGACCAAAAGGCACAATTTGTAGCCTAGATTTTTAAAATGTTACAAATTTCTTGAACCAGGGGGTGTGCAGAAAAAAAACAATATATATATAATAAATATAATAAATATAAATAAATATATATATATATTTATTTATTTTTTAAATAAAAGTAGCTTTTAAAATCATGGAAAATTGTAACCAGACCATTTTATTTCCTCAGGTGTTACCATTTACTGCTCTCTCTGGGTGCTCATTGCACAGTCTAACTCCAGGTGCAGTAAAAAAGACATAGGCCTCTATTTATCAAGCTGTCAACCGCAAATACGCTGGAATTCCGCAGCGTATTTGTGGCAAGCTTGATTCGCCGTAGTTATCAAACCCTACAGACCGGCAAAAGTAGAATATAGTGACGTAAAATACGATCCGCCGGACTCAGTCCGACACAGATCGATGCTTACGTCACTACAGATGTTCCAAACACAAGTTCGGCACAATCTGGCTACTTTCGCTAGCTATCAAAAAACTAGCAGGTACGCTCGCCACTTTTCCGGCCCAGCGTACCTGGTTTTCAATCCGCCTCCCTGGAGGCGGTGGATTCCATAGGAATCAATGGGAGTCTGACAGCAGCGAAAGCTCATGCTCGCTGCTGCCCGATATCCCATTGATTCCTATGGGAATTTCTACACCTAACACCCTAACATGTACCCCGAGTCTAAACACCCCTAATCTGCCCCCCCTACACCGCTGCCACCTACATTATACTTATTAACCCCTGAACCACCGCTCCCGGACCCCGCTGCCACCTACATTAAATTTATTAACCCCTAATCTCCCGCCCCCAACGTCGCCGCCACTATATTAAATTTATTAACCCCTAAACCTAAGTCTAACCCTAACCCTAACACCCCCTAACTTAAAGATAATTTAAATAAATCTAAATAAATATTCCTATCATGAAATAAATTATTCCTATTTAAAACTAAATACTTACCTATAAAATAAACCCTAAGCTAGCTACAATATAACTAATAGTTACATTGTAGCTAGCTTAGGGTTTATTTTTATTTTACAGGCAAGTTTGTATTTATTTTAACTATGTACAATAGTTATTAAATAGTTATTAACTATTTAATAGCTACCTAGTTAAAATAAATAAAAATTTACCTGTAAAATAAATCCTAACCTAAATTACAATTACACCTAAATTAACGCCTAAATTAATTCCCTAAATTAAAATAAATTAATTACAATTAAATAAAATTAACTAAAGTACAAAAAAAACCACTAAATTACAGAAAATAATTACAAGAATTTTAAACTAATTACACCTAATCTAATCCCCCTAATAAAATAAAAAAGCCCCCCAAAATAATAAAAATCCCTACCCTACACTAAATTACAAATAGCCCTTAAAAGGGCCTTTTGCAGGGCATTGCCCCAAAGTAATCAGCTCTATTACCTGTAAAAAAAAAATACAATACCCCCCCAACATTACAACCCACCACCCACACACCCAACCCTACTCTAAAACCCACCCAATCCCCCCTTAATAAAACCCAACACTACCCCCTTGAAGATCACCCTACCTTGAGATGTCTTCACCCAACCGGGCAGAAGTGGTCCTCCAGACGGTCCGAAGTCTTCATCCTATCCGACCAGAAAAGGTCCTCCAGACGGGCAGAAGTCTTCATCCAGGCGGCATCTTCTATCTTCATCCATCCAGCGAGGAGCGGCTCCATCTTGAAGACATCTGACGCGGAGCATCCATCCAGACCGACAACTACCCGACGAATGAATATTCCTTTAAATGACGTCATCCAAGATGGCGTCCCTTGAATTCCGATTGGCTGATAGAATTCTATCAGCCAATCGGAATTAAGGTAGGAAAAATCCTATTGGCTGATGCAATCAGCCAATAGGATTGAGCTTGCATTCTATTGGCTGTTCTAATCAGCCAATAGAATGCAAACTCAATCCTATTGGCTGATTGGATCAGCCAATAGGATTGAACTTCAATCCTATTGGCTGATTGCATCAGCCAATAGGATTTTTCCTACCTTAATTCCGATTGGCTGATAGAATTCTATCAGCCAATCGGAATTCAAAGGAGGCCATCTTGGATGACGATGACGTCAAAGGAATATTCATTCATCGGGTAGTCGTCGGTCTGGATGGATGCTCCACGTCGGATGTCTTCAAGATGGACCCGCTCCGCTCCGGATGGATGAAGATAGAAGATGCCGCCTGGATGAAGACTTCTGCCCGTCTGGAGGTCCTCTTCTGCCAGGATCGGATGAAGACTTCTGCCCCTCTGGAGGACCACTTGTGCCCGGCTGGATGAAGACGTCTCAAGGTAGGGTGATCTTCAAGGGGGTAGTGTTAGGTTTTTTTAAGGGGGGATTGGGTGGGTTTTAGAGTAGGGTTGGTTGTGTGGGTGGTGGGTTTAATGTTGGGGGGTATTGTATTTTTTTTTACAGGTAAAAGAGCTGATTACTTTGGGGCAATGCCCCGCAAAAGGCCCTTTTAAGGGCTATTTGTGATTTAGTATAGGGTAGGGATTTTTTTTATTTTGGGGTGCTTTTTTATTTTATTAGGGGGATTAGATTAGGTGTAATTAGTTTAAAAAACTTGTAATTATTTTATTATTTTCTGTAATTTAGTGTTTGTTTTTGTACTTTAGTTAATTTTATTTAATTGTAATTAATTTATTTTAATTTAGGGAATTTATTTAATGATAGTGTAGTGTTAGGTGTAATTGTAACTTAGGTTAGGATTTATTTTACAGGTACTTTTGTATTTATTTTAGCTAGGTAGTTATTAAATAGTTAATATCTATTTAATAACTATTGTTCCTAGTTAAAATAAATACAAAGTTGCCTGTAAAATAAAAATAAACCCCACAATGTAACTATTAGTTATATTGTAGCTATCTTGGGGTTTATTTTATAGGTAAGTATTTAGTTTTAAATAGGAATAATTTATTTCAAGATAGGAATATTTATTTTGATTAATTTAAATTATATTTAAGTTAGGGGGTGTTAGGGTTAGGGTTAGACTTAGGTTTAGGGGTTAATAAATTTAATATAGTGGCGGCGACGTTGGGGGAGGGAGTTTAGGGGTTAATAAATTTAATGTAGGTGGAGGCGGTGGAGGGGGGTCAGATTAGGGGTTAATAAATTTAATGTAGGTGGCGGCGGTGTAGGGGGGGTCAGATTAGGGGTTAATAAATTTAATGTAGGTGGCGGTGGGGTCCGTGAGCGGCGGTATAGGGGGTAAACAGTTTAGTTTAGTGTGGGTGCTTAGTGACAGAGTACCAAGAAAGCTGTGAATAAGCCGAAGAGCAGCAAGATCGATGACTGTTAGTTAACAACAGTCCGCTGCTCATCGCTCCATACTTGGTGCGTGGCTTTTTTACAGCTTTCTTGATAATTTTGGTGAACGTATTCAGGTCCGCGACAGCAATGTTAGGCGAACTTAGGCGAGCATATTGGTGCCGTCGAATGCAAGAAAGTTGACGGCTTGATAAGTAGGGGCCATAGTCAGAGTAGATAGGTAATGGTACTTATACCATTTACAGTTGATATAGGTACCATATTTTAATTTTTTAGTATCTTCTGATCTCACCCTGACCAGCTGCATCAGTATTCCTCTCTAGTGTACCTACTCAAACTACACCCAAAAATGAATCTATATAACCCTCTCTAAAACTCTGTAAGACTTCAATTCTAGCAGCCGTCCCCCAACGGCATTCTGCCCTTATTATCCCAATTGCATTATCCTTTTACAACAGTAGACCCCTTAGTGCAATGAATCATCTCTGTGGCTACTCCGCTACAACAAATACTATCAGCTACAGTAAATCAATAAACCTCTTAAAGGGACATTATACACTCATTTTTTTTTTTTGCATAAATGGTTTGTAGATGATCTATTTATATAGCCCATAAAGTTTTTTTTTTTTTTTTTAAATGTATAGTTTTGCTTATTTTTAAGTAACATTGCTCTGATTTTCAGCCCCAAAGTTTTATGTGAATACTGTCAGCTACCTTCTCCAGCTTGCTCCTGTTTGTGTAAAGGGTCTTTTCATATGCAAAAGAAGGGGGAGGGGGGAGTGTCTTATTTCCCACTTGCAGTGGGCTTTCCAGCTACCTTTTCAACAGAGCTAAACTTAGAACTTCTAAGTAAGTTTTTTATACTGGATTTTTGTATCAGTATCTGTGCATCTTATTCTTTATAGTAGTGTCTAATACATGCAGTTATTTGAAAATGAGTGTATACTGTCCCTTTAAGCCCCAAATCTAAAACCATTTGATCACCTTCACTAATTATACTCTAACCACAATTGCCCAACACCTTTCTACTGTAACATTAAGCTTTTATGTGCATTAACCCCTTCTTAACAGCCTAACCTAACCACACCTATATACATAGGTAGCAAGCCAGCAGGTACAATAAATAGATAAGAGATCTATAGGTAAAATAGATGCTGGTAACAAGTATATTATCAAGGGAGGTCATAAGGTACTTTAGGCAGGTAACAGGTCAACAGGTACAATACAGAGGTATGCACTATATACAGGTAAAAAGGGAACATTTTTTTACTTTCCTACCAAATTTTGTAAATTTGAAGCCTTTCCCATCTTTAGTAACACATGAACAAATCAAACATTTTTTTGTGTGTGTATGCATTCGGTTCCTTCGTATATATGGAATATATTAAAGCAACAGGACTGAAAGCTCGTCAGTAATAAATGGAAAAATAATGAGATACTAGCAACTGTAAACCCAATTAATTTCCTTTTTAAACATTTACTTGATACATCGCAATATCCCTTATTTATTTTTCCTTATGCTGCCTATAATACTTTCTCGCAGTATATAAAACTAGGGGTTAAACTTTGCTGTCACAAATAAATAACTACTAAGTAATGTTTTCAAGAAGTCATTAGGGAAATGGAGAGATGGATGAAGAACAGCCACATGCAGTGCTACAACATGAAATGAAAACAAGACAGGAACTGAGAAAGCTGATATGCAATGTGCATTTTATTTGGGTCAAATGTTTTACTTGTTAGTAACTAGACTTGTTTCAAGCTGATTTTACATACAAAGTATGAAAGATCTTATTCAAACATTACTCCCCTTGTCCTTCTGGAATCTGTTTCACCATACTAATGTCACCATATTCTCTAATATCTACCCACCTTCTCCAGCAATTTCTTGCTGCCAAATTTCTTTTCCATTTCCATGCAATTTCTGTTTGTGTATTTAAAGGAATAGTCTAGTCAAAATTAAACTTTCATGATTTAGATAGAGCATGCAATTTAAAGCAACTTTCTAGTTTACTCCTATTATCAATTTTTCTTCATTCTCTTGGTATCTTTATTTGAATGTAGGCTTAGGAGCCAGCCCATTTTTGGTTCAGCACCTGGGTAGCGCTTGCTGATTGGTGGCTACATTTAGACACAAAGCAGAAAGTGCTACCCAGGTGCTGAACCAAAAATGGGCCGGCCCCTATGCTTACACTCTTGCTTTTTCAAATAAAGATACTAAGAAAACAAAGCAGAATTGATAATATGAGTAAATTTGAAAGTTGCTTAAAATTGCATGCCCTATCTGAATCATGAAAGTTTAATTTTGACTAGACTATTCCTTTAAGAGTCAATGGGGGGTAGTTATCAAGCCGTCAACCTCAAATACGCTAGAATTCCGCAGCGTATTTGTGGCAAGGCTGATTCGCCTTAGTTATCAAAGGCTCGAGACCGGCTAAAGTAGAATTTAGTGACGTAAGCTTCGATCCGCCGGACTCAGTCCGACACAGATCGATTCTTACGTCACTCCAGATGTTCCGCACACAAGTGCGGCACATTCTCACTACTTTTGCTAGTTATCAAATGACTAGCAGGTACGCTCGGCACTTTTACGGCCCAGCGTACCTGGTTTTCAAACCGCCACCCCTGGAGGCGGCAGATCCCATAGGAATCAATGGGAGTCTGACCATAGCGAAAGTACAAGTTCGCTGCTTACAGACATCCCATTGATTTCTATGGGAGCTGTCTGCACCTAACACCCTAACATGTACCCCGAGTCTAAACACCACTAATCTGCCCCCCTACACCGCCGCAACTAAATAAAGTTATTACCCCCTAAACCGCCACTCCCGGAGCCCACCGCAAGCTACTCTATACATATTAACCCCTAAACCGCCGCTCCCGGAGCCCACCGCAACTATAATAAATGTATTAACCCCTAAACCGCCGCTCCCTGAACCCGCCGCAACCTATATTAAATGTATTAACCCCTATCCTGCCCCCCTACACCGTCGCCACCTATAATAAATTTATTAACCCCTAATCTGCCCCCCCTACACCGTCGCCACCTATAATAAATGTATTAACCCCTAATCTGCCCCCCCTAAACCGTCGCCACCTATAATAAATTTATTAACCCCTATCCTGCCCCCCACTACGCCGCCGCCACTGTAATAAAATGATTAACCCCTAAACCTAAGTCTAACCCTAACCCTAACGCCCCCCTAACTTAAATATTAATTAAATAAATCTAAATAATATTTTTATTATTAACTAAATTAATCCTATTTAAAACTAAATACTTACATTTAAAATAAACCCTAATATAGCTACAATATAAATAATAATTATATTCTAGCTATTTTAGGATTTATTTTTATTTTACAGGCAACTTTCAATTTATTTTAACTAGGTACAATAGCTATTAAATAGTTATTAACTATTTAATAGCTTACCTAGCTAAAATAAACTGAAATTTACCTGTAAAATAAATCCTAACCTAAGTTATAATTACACCTAACACTACACTATACTTTAATAAATTATTCCTATTTAAAACTAAATACTTACCTGTAAAATAAACCCTAAGATAGCTACAATATAAATAATAATTATATTGTAGCTATCTTAGGATTTATATTTATTTTACAGGTAACTTTGTATTTATTTTAGCTAGGTAGAATAGTTATTAAATAGTTATTAACTATTTAATAACTATTTAGCTAAAAGAAATACAAAATTACCTGTAAAATAAATCCTAACCTAAGTTACAATTAAACCTAATATTACACTATCATTAAATTAATTAAATAAACTACCTACAAATAACTACAATTAAATACAATTACATAAACTAACTAAAGTACAAAAAATAAAAAAAGCTAAGTTACAAAAATAAAAAAATAAGTTACAAACATTTTAAAAATATTACAACAATTTTAAGCTAATTACACCTAATCTAAGCCCCCTAATAAAATAACAAACCCCCCCAAAATAAAAAAATGCCCTACCCTATTCTAAATTAAATAAAGTTCAAAGCTCTTTTACCTTACCAGCCCTTAAAAGGGCCATTTGTGGGGGCATGCCCCAAAAAGTTCAGCTCTTTTGCCTGTAAAAGAAAAATACAACCCCCCCAACATTAAAACCCACCACCCACATACCCCTAATCTAACCCAAACCCCCCTTACAAAAACCTAACACTAATCCCCTGAAGATCATCCTACCTTTAGTCGTCTTCACTCAGCCGAGCAGCGATGGAACCGAAGTGGACATCCGGAGCGGAAGAAGTTAATCCTCCAAGCGGCGCTGAAGAAATTTTCCATCCGATGAAGTCATCATCCAGGCGGCGATGAAGAAGTCTTCGATCCGGGCGATGTCATCTTCAAAGAGGCGCTGAAGAGGTCTTCTATCCGGGCGATGTCATCTTCCAAGCCGGGTCTTGAATCTTCCTCCCGCCGACGCGGAACCTCCTTCTTCACCGACGGACTACGACGAATGAAGGCTCCTTTAAGGGACGTCATCCAAGATGGCGTCCCCTCAATTCCGATTGGCTGATAGGATTCTATCAGCCAATCGGAATTAAGATAGGAAAAATCTGATTGGCTGATGGAATCAGCCAATCAGATTGAGCTCGCATTCTATTGGCTGATCGGAACAGCCAATAGAATGCGAGCTCAATCTGATTGGCTGATTCCATCAGCCAATCAGATTTTTCCTATCTTAATTCCGATTGGCTGATAGAATCCTATCAGCCAATCGGAATTGAGGGGACGCCATCTTGGATGACGTCCCTTAAAGGAGCCTTCATTCGTCGTAGTCCGTCGGTGAAGAAGGAGGTTCCGCGTCGGCGGGAGGAAGATTCAAGACCTGGCTTGGAAGATGACATCGCCCGGATAGAAGACCTCTTCAGCGCCTCTTTGAAGATGACATCGCCCGGATCAAAGACTTCTTCATCGCTGCCTGGATGATGACTTCATCGGATGGAAGATTTCTTCAGCGCCGCTTGGAGGATTAACTTCTTCCGCTCCGGATGTCTACTTCGGTTCCATTGCTGCTCGGCTGAGTGAAGACGACTAAAGGTAGGATGATCTTCAGGGGATTAGTGTTAGGCTTTTGTAAGGGGGGTTTGGGTTAGATTAGGGGTATGTGGGTGGTGGGTTTTAATGTTGGGGGGGGTTGTATTTTTCTTTTATAGGCAAAAGAGCTGAACTTTTTGGGGCATGCCCCCACAAATGGCCCTTTTAAGGGCTGGTAAGGTAAAAGAGCTTTGAACTTTATTTAATTTAGAATAGGGTAGGGCATTTTTTTATTTTGGGGGGGTTTGTTATTTTATTAGGGGGCTTAGATTAGGTATAATTAGCTTAAAATTGTTGTAATATTTTTAAAATGTTTGTAACTTATTTTTTTATTTTTTGTAACTTAGCTTTTTTATTTTTTGTACTTTAGTTAGTTTATGTAATTGTATTTAATTGTAGTTATTTGTAGGTAGTTTATTTAATTAATTTAATGATAGTGTAATATTAGGTTTAATTGTAACTTAGGTTAGGATTTATTTTACAGGTAATTTTGTATTTCTTTTAGCTAGGTAGTTATTAAATAGTTAATAACTATTTAATAACTATTCTACCTAGCTAAAATAAATACAAAGTTACCTGTAAAATAAATATAAATCCTAAGATAGCTACAATATAATTATTATTTATATTGTAGCTATCTTAGGGTTTATTTTACAGGTAAGTATTTAGTTTTAAATAGGAATAATTTATTAAAGTATAGTGTAGTGTTAGGTGTAATTGTAACTTAGGTTAGTTTTTATTTTACAGGTTAATTTCTCTTTATTTTAGCTAGGTAAGCTATTAAATAGTTAATAACTATTTAATAGCTATTGTACCTAGTTAAAATAAATTGAAATTTGCCTGTAAAATAAAAATAAATCCTAAGATAGCTAGAATATAATTATTATTTATATTGTAGCTATATTAGGGTTTATTTTAAAGGTAAGTATTTAGTTTTAAATAGGATTAATTTAGTTAATAATAGAAATATTATTTAGATTTATTTAATTAATATTTAAGTTAGGGGGGCGTTAGGGTTAGGGTTAGACTTAGTTTTAGGGGTTAATAATTTTATTACAGTGGCGGCGGTGTAGTGGGGGGGCAGGATAGGGGTTAATAAATTTATTATAGGTGACAACGGTGTAGGGGGGCAGGATAGGGGTTAATAGGTTTAATATAGGTTGCGGCGGGTTCAGGGAGCAGCGATTTAGGGGTTAAACTATTTATTTAGTTGCGGCGAGGTGCGGGATCAGCAGGATAGGGGTTAATAATTTTATTATAGAGGGTGACGGTGTAGGGGGGGCAGGATAGGGGTTACTAGGTATACTGTAGGTGGCAGCGGTGTCCGGGAGCGGCGGTTTAGGGGTTAATACATTTATAAGAGTTGCGGCAGGGTCTAGGAGCGGCGGTTTAGGGGTTAATACATTTATAAGAGTTGCGGCAGGGTCTAGGAACGGCGGTTCAGGGGTTAGTAACTTTATTGAGTTGCGGGGGGCTCCGGGGGGGCCGGTATAGGGATAGAACAGTGTAGTTTAGTGTGGGCGCTTAGTGACAGGCTAGCAATAAAGCTGGGAAAAAGCCGAAGGGCAGCGAGATCGGATGAGTGATAATTCTCACAGTCCGCTGCTCATCGCCCCGCAGCTTTTTGACAGCTTTTTTTGATAACTTAGGCGAACGTATTCAAGGTCCGCGGCGGCGAAGGTAGGCGAGCTTAGGCGGGCATATTGGGCCGGCGAAGTCAGAAAAGTAGACGGCTTGATAACTACCCCCCAATATATATGGAACACACCCAGCTACTTGGGAATAGCTATTTTTACACATTAGCTATAATTTAAATGCACTCAGGCATTCTGCTATGTACCAATAGCTATTGATACATATTATCTATAATTCAAATGCACCCAGTCATTCTATCATACATCCTCTTTACAAAACTTGAATGGCTGAATTAATACAGCTATAGTTAAGCAATTTACATCGACTAGCAGTCTGAGAAACCCATGAGGGAAATGGTTCAGCATTTTCAGTGTAAGTAATAATTGGTAAAATATAAGTTTGCCATATATCATATAGCCAAGTAAGAAGAAAAATTGCATTGCCATTCCCGAGCAGACTTAAAGGAACATGAAACCCACATTTTTTTCTTTTATGATTTAGAAAGATCATACAATTCTAAAAACTTTCTTATTTACTTCTATTATCTAATCTGCTTCATTCTCTTGATATTCTCTGCTGAAAAGCATATCTAGATAGACTCAGTAGCTGCTGATTGGCTGCTGCACATAGATGCCTCGTGTGATTGGCTCAGCCATGTGCATTGCTATTTCTTCAACAAAGGATATCTAAAAAATGAAGCAAATTAGATAATATAAGTAAATTAGAATGTCATTTAAAATTGTATTCTCTACCTGAATCATGAAAGCATTTTTTTGTGTTTAGTGACCTTTTAAACAATGTGTTTTATCCATTTGAGGATTACATTAGTGCATTTTACTCTTGCACTATTACAGAGTTCTCAACCATTCTGTATTTTCTGGACTGTTATTGTCACACTGCTCCGGTTCCCGGCTGCCGCTTCCCTCTGTCTTCATGGCTGTTGCCATGGACACGACGGTTGATTCTGGCGAGCGGTGATGACATCATCGCTGCACGTCAAGTTACTCTGATGCAGGTCCTGATTGCAGCTGGGTGCCCTCCCTTGCACAAATCCACCCCTATGTAAGTACCTTTGTTTCCTGCATTCATTGCCCAAGTATAGGTGTTACTGTGGTGCTCCTAGGTGCTTTGTTACTTGAATCGCTGGATTGCCTTATCATTACTGAACCCTGCCTTACTCTGCCTGTTTAACCCTTAATTTGCTGGATTGTCTTATTGCTGAACTTTGCCTGTCTGATTACTCTGCCTGTTTAACCCTTGAATTGCTGGATTGCCTTATCATTGCTGAAGTCTGCCTGTCTGACTACTCTGCCTGTTTAACCCTTGAATTGCTGGATTGTCTTATCATTGCTGAACTTTGCCTGTCTGATTACTCTGCCTGTTTAACCCTTGAATTGCTGGATTGCCTTATCATTACTGAACTCTGCCTGTCTGACCATTCTATTGGTTTACCCCTAAACTGCTAAACTGCTGGATTACCTTTTGTTGCTGACCTCTGCCTGTTCCTGACCATTCTATTGGTTTACCCCTGAACTGCTAAATGACTGGATTACCTTTTGTTGCTGACATAGAGAGATGGCGTTCCTAGCAGCTACTACGGACCTGGCGTGATAACCGGAAGTGACCCCGGCTTCAATACAGTCTTCCCATAGAGAGCCAACGGAGTGCCGTAGCAGTGGCGAAACCCAGCCACTATACAAGTGCAGAACAAGGAAGGAAAGCAGGCACTGCTCAAAGGGGTTCCATAAAACTATAATCCTTTATTTCAACATGTTAAAAAGTTAACAGCTTCAAACGCTGAAAGTTGCGTTTAAGAAAAAAGGTACAAAAAATAACAAGTACAAGGCAGGGGATTTGTGACACTTTCCCTTTGAGCAGTGCCTGCTTTCCTTCCTCTTTCTACCTTTTGTTGCTGACCTCTGCCTGTTCCAGACCATTCTATTGGGTTACCCCTGAACTGCTATACTGCTGGATTGCCTTTCTGTTGCAGAACTCTGCCTGTCTCTGACCATTCTCTGACTTAATCTTATTGCCATAAAGGACTACCCTGTCTACCGTGAGTACTGCTTACCTCATTTCTTAAACTCACTTTGTTCTACGATATTTCCTTATCCTTCCACTTGATGCCGGGATAAGAAGACTACTGGCCAAGTTTGGTCTGATAGGGAAATATCTCAGGAGCATTACAGTTATGGTTAGAGAGCTCTGCCTCTGTTCCACCCACAGATCTCTGGGGCTTTATAAAAGTATTGGTTTACAGAGGACCATCTAGGTGTTCCCCTGTTCCACCTTTTACTGCCCAGCTCCACCAACTACCCATCTTCTACCGGACTATGCCCAGTTTCTCACAACTACATTCGCTGACCCCTGAAGGCCTCCCTATCCTGGATAGTCCCAGAAAACTAGATTTTTTTGGCCTTTTTTGTCATAAGTATTTCTGTACCCAGGTGTATATTTTCAATGCAAAGTAAATATGACAAAAATAACATTATAAAACTGACTGACCAGAAATTCAATACTGTTTTTCCTAGTCATCAACACTGTTATGGGATTAATCACTGTCAGTTAGCAGGTGTACTGCAATAACAATTATACATGTGCATACATTTTTCTTTAGTTTCAACATAAATTTAACTGGATTTTACTTGACCTTTTTTAATGCAAAACCACTTTAAAAAGATTTAGTACAGCTTTCTGATATAAATTTGCTTTCCTTTATTTTACTTTCTATTTTTATTTATTTATTTTTTTGCCATAGGTAAATACAATATGGTAGAAGGGACACTTGCATTACAAGAAATATTTAAAATGATGTCTTACAGATGATTTACATATTCCAGTAGACTCTGAATTACTCTCTCTCCATGGACAAATTTGTTTCATGCAGATTCTACTATTCAAAACAAAAAATGTCTGAGTATCAGACAGACAACAATTAAACACTAAGGCCTAGATTTAGAGTTTGGCGTTAGCCGTGAAAACCAGCGTTAGAGGCTCCTAACGCTGGTTTTAGGCTACCGCCGGTATTTGGAGTCACTCAAAATAGGGTCTAACGCTCACTTTCCAGCCGCGACTTTTCCATACCGCAGATCCCCTTACGTAAATTGCATATCCTATCTTTTCAATGGGATTTTTCTAACTCCGGTATTTAGAGTAGTTTCTGAAGTGAGCGTTAGACATCTAACGACAAAACTCCAGCCGCAGGAAAAAAGTCAGTAGTTAAGAGCTTTCTGGGCTAACGCCGGTTTCTAAAGCTCTTAACTACTGTACTCTAAAGTACACTAACACCCATAAACTACCTATGTACCCCTAAACCGAGGTCCCCCCACATCGCCGACACTTGGAAAAAAATTTTTAACCCCTAATCTGCCGACCGCCACCTACGTTATCCTTATGTACCCCTAATCTGCTGCCCCTAACACCGCCGACCCCTGTATTATATTTATTAACCCCTAATCTGCCCCCCTCAACGTCGCCTCCACCTGCCTACACTTATTAACCCTTAATCTGCCGACCGCAAAGCGCCGCCACCTACGTTATCCTTATGTACCCCTAATCTGCTGCCCCTAACACCGCCGACCCCTATATTATATTTATTAACCCCTAATCTGCCCCCCACAACGTCGCCTCCACCTGCCTACACTTATTAACCCCTAATCTGCCGACCGGACCTGAGCGCTACTATAATAAAGTTATTAACCCCTAATCCGCCTCAATAACCCTATAATAAATAGTATTAACCCCTAATCTGCCCTCCCTAACATCCCCGACACCTAACTTCAATTATTAACCCCTAATCTGACGAACGAATCTCGCCGCTATTCTAATAAATGTATTAACCCCTAAAGCTAAGTCTAACCCTAATACTAACACCCCCCTAAGTTAAATATAATTTAAATCTAACAAAATTAATTAACTCTTATTAAATAAATTATTCCAATTTAAAGCTAAATACTTACCTGTAAAATAAATCCTAATATAGCTACAATATAAATTATAATTATATTATAGCTATTTTAGGATTTATATTTATTTTACAGGTAACTTTGTATTTATTTTAACCAGGTACAATAGCTATTAAATAGTTAAGAACTATTTAATAGCTAAAATAGTTAAAATAATTACAAATTTACCTGTAAAAGAAATCCTAACCTAAGTTACAAATAAACCTAACACTAGACTGTCAATAAATTAATTAAATAAACTACCTACAATTACCTACAATTAACCTAACACTACACTATCAATAAATTAATTAAATACAATTGCTACAAAGAAATACAATTAAATAAACTAGCTAAAGTACAAAAAATAAAAAAGAACTAAGTTACAAAAAATAAAAAATTATTTACAAACATAAGAAAAATATTACAACAATTTTAAACTAATTACACCTACTCTAAGCCCCCTAATAAAATAACAAAGCCCCCCAAAATAAAAAAATGCCCTACCCTATTCTAAATTACTAAAGTTCAAAGCTCTTTTACCTTACCAGCCCTGAACAGGGCCCTTTGCGGGGCATGCCCCAAGAAATTCAGCTCTTTTGCCTGTAAAAAAAACATACAATACCCCCCCCCCAACATTACAACCCACCACCCACATACCCCTAATCTAACCCAAACCCCCCTTAAATAAACCTAACACTAAGCCCCTGAAGATCATCCTACCTTGTCTTCACCATACCAGGTTCACCGATCGGTCCAGAAGAGCTCCTCCGATGTCCTGATCCAAGCCCAAGCGGGGGGCTGAAGAGGTCCATGATCCGGCTGAAGTCTTCATCCAAGCGGGCCAGAAGAGGTCTTCCATCCGATTGAAGTCTTCATACAAGCGGCATCCATCCGATCAGCCAATAGAATGCAAGCTCAATCTGATTGGCTGATCGGATCAGCCAATCGGATTGAACTTGATTCTGATTGGCTGATTCCATCAGCCAATCAGAATATTCCTACCTTAATTCCGATTGGCTGATAGAATCCTATCAGCCAATCGGAATTCGAGGGACGCCATCTTGGATGACGTCATTTAAAGGAACCGTCATTCGTCGTTCAGTCGTCGGCCAGGATGGATGTTCCGCGGTGGAGGTCTTCAGGATGCTGCCGCTTCGCTCCGGATGGATGCCACTTGGATGAAGACTTCAATCGGATGGAAGACCTCTTCTGGCCCGCTTGGATGAAGACTTCAGCCGGATCATGGACCTCTTCAGCCCCCCCCTTGGGCTTGGATCAGGACATCGGAGGAGCTCTTCTGGACCGATCGGTGAACCTGGTATGGTGAAGACAAGGTAGGATGATCTTCAGGGGCTTAGTGTTAGGTTTATTTAAGGGGGGTTTGGGTTAGATTAGGGGTATGTGGGTGGTGGGTTGTAATGTTGGGGGGGGTATTGTATGGTTTTTTTTACAGGCAAAAGAGCTGAATTTCTTGGGGCATGCCCCGCAAAGGGCCCTGTTCAGGGCTGGTAAGGTAAAAGAGCTTTGAACTTTAGTAATTTAGAATAGGGTAGGGCATTTTTTTATTTTGGGGGGCTTTGTTATTTTATTAGGGGGCTTAGAGTAGGTGTAATTAGTTTAAAATTGTTGTAATATTTTTCTTATGTTTGTAAATAATTTTTTATTTTTTGTAACTTAGTTCTTTTTTATTTTTTGTACTTTAGCTAGTTTATTTAATTGTATTTCTTTGTAGCAATTGTATTTAATTAATTTATTGATAATGTAGTGTTAGGTTAATTGTAGGTAATTGTAGGTAGTTTATTTAATTAATTTATTGATAGTCTAGTGTTAGGTTTATTTGTAACTTAGGTTAGGATTTCTTTTACAGGTAAATTTGTAATTATTTTAACTATTTTAGCTATTAAATAGTTCTTAACTATTTAATAGCTATTGTACCTGGTTAAAATAAATACAAAATTACCTGTAAAATAAATATAAATCCTAAAATAGCTATAATATAATTATAATTTATATTGTAGCTATATTAGGATTTATTTTACAGGTAAGTATTTAGCTTTAAATTGGAATAATTTATTTAATAAGAGTTAATTAATTTCGTTAGAATTAAATTATATTTAACTTAGGGGGGTGTTAGTATTAGGGTTAGACTTAGCTTTAGGGGTTAATACATTTATTAGAATAGCGGCGAGATTCGGTCGGCAGATTAGGGGTTAATAATTGAAGTTAGGTGTCGGCGATGTTAGGGAGGGCAGATTAGGGGTTAATACTATTTATGATAGGGTTAGTGAGGCGGATTAGGGGTTAATAACTTTATTATAGTAGCGCTCAGGTCCGGTCGGCAGATTAGGGGTTAATAAGTGTAGGCAGGTGGAGGCGACGTTGTGGGGGGCAGATTAGGGGTTAATAAATATAATATAGGGGTCGGCGGTGTTAGGGGCAGCAGATTAGGGGTACATAGGGATAATGTAAGTAGCGGCGGTTTACGGAGCGGCAGATTAGGGGTTAATAATAATATGCAGGGGTCAGCGATAGCGGGGGCGGCAGATTAGGGGTTAATAAGTGTAAGGTTAGGGGTGTTTAGACTCGGGGTACATGTTAGAGTGTTAAGTGCAGACGTAGGAAGGGTTACCGCATAGCAAACAATGGGGCTGCGTTAGGAGCTGAACGCGGCTTTTTTGCAGGTGTTTGGTTTTTTTTTTTCAGCTCAAACAGCCCCATTGTTTCCTATGGGGGAATCGTGCACGAGCACGTTTTTGAGGCTGGCCGCGTCCGTAAGCAACTCTGGTATCGAGAGTTGAAGCTGCGTTAAAAATCCTCTACGCTCCTTTTTTGGAGCCTAACGCAGCCTTTATGTGGACTCTCGATACCAGAGTTATTTTTATGGTGCGGCCAGAAAAAAGCTGGCATTAGTTTTTCGGGTCGTTACCGACAAAACTCCAAATCTAGGCCTAACTGATCAAATCTCAGAACTTATTTTCTTCTCAATCCCCAATCCCAACTTTACACACCTCATCCCTATTTTAAAGTTCCTCATCTTTGCAAACCTCTTTATCTTGTCCTCATCTTTTACTCTTTAATGTTCGCTTCGTTTTTTTTTTTTTTACCTTCCTCTTCTTTTCACAGACAGAATGTATTTGTCTTCTCAATAAATAGAGCAATCACACACACACAGTTATTTCAGTTTGTTTTATAATACATAATTATATTATATAATACTTCAATGTTCTATGTTATTCTGGCTCCTAAATTTATGCCAGTTTTCTTTTTAATAATTATATTTTAACTACAGTTGTACTGTGTCCACAAATAGGTTCTTTATACAAATTATAATTATTAAAATGTATTTATAAAGCACCAAGATTTTACACAATACTATACAGAGGTAAATTACAGTAATTTAAAACAGTACTAGAGATTATACAACAAGGCTAAGTTACATACATTGCACGATTATTTTTATCATACAAAAATCACTTAAATCACTTAAAGTCAAGTTTCCACAAACGGTGAGGAGAGCCCTGCCCTTGAGCACGATCAGTTGTAGATGCACTTTTATGCAAAGTGAGCTACAATATATATATATATATATATATATATATATATATATATATATATATATATATAAACACAGTCAATTAAACAGAATCACCCTCCAATGTGACATATATATGTAGTGGGGATATATATATATATAAACACAGTCAATTAAACAGAATCACCCTCCAATGTGACATATATATGTAGTGGGGATATATATATATATATATATAAACACAGTCAATTAAACAGAATCACCCTCAAATGTGACATATATATGTAGTGGGGATATATATATATATAAACACAGTCAATTAAACAGAATCACCCTCCAATGTGACATATATATGTAGTGGGGATATATATATATATAAACACAGTCAATTAAACAGAATCACCCTCCAATGTGACATAAATATGTAGTGGGGATATATATATATATATATAAACACAGTCAATTAAACAGAATCACCCTCCAATGTGACATAAATATGTAGTGGGGATATATATATATATATATAAACACAGTCAATTAAACAGAATCACCCTCCAATGTGACATAAATATGTAGTGGGGATATATATATATAAACACAGTCAATTAAACAGAATCACCCTCCAATGTGACATATATATGTAGTGGGGATCTGCATTTTAACTACCAAATTGGACAATAACCAGAGTACAGGTGTATTAGTGGCAAAACAAAAAAGAAAAAGACTGCACTCACTGGATTTAGACAATGTCAGGCCTTAATGCAACATCATTGTATATGTGCCTAATTCCACTATATTAAATTTAGGATTGTAATCCGAGTTGTCAAATGGGACCAGTAACAGTCTTATTTGAAGCAAAGTCTGCACAGACTAAATTTTTTCCGGATAGAAACAAGTAAAAAAAAAAGAAGCATATTTTATGTTTGATTGACATACTCAAACAAACAATTAAACTAGCCTTGGGAAATAGGAGTTATGATGGGACATTTCTGAGAATTTAAACTATGACTCAACTTCCATGCAGCCATTAATAATAATTTATTATATTGATTACTCTTTTTTATGTATTTATACATTTTTTTGTTATAATCTTACTGGTTTCACAGCTCTTTACTTACCGCTACTGAAATAAAAGATGGATTATTATTGTGTTGTTTATTTAGACTCAAACATAGTAATATCCCTTATGGATTTGCTAGTGTTGCACTGACAGGTTTGAGGGTTTTTTAAGATGATTCACTTCATGTCAGTTGGGGTCATTTTAAAAAAAAAAAAAACATATTTATATTGCATAGATTGCTTATAAATGTAAAATGTATGTCTTCTAAGCCGCTCTATACTTTTAAAATGTCAGGGCAGGCACATTAATAGCGTTTAAACCTACCATTGCAGTGTTCCACGTGTACATTTAATTTTAAAAACATAATTTCGATTTTTCAACTATGTATTTACATGTTCTACCAGTGTGAGATTGTATTGTAGCATTTTTAAAGATATCAGTTGAAGGCTTTGCTTAAAGGCATATCATACTCTAAAATTCATATGAAACGGAAGAAAATGATTATTTAAATAGTAAAATATTTTTGCATGGGAAAAGGACGTATAGAACTGATCTTGAAATTAACACAAATTATTTGTATGTTTGCAACTTATCCCACAGGATTTAGTTGTTATTGACTGACAAGGACAACACCCGCAGCTATACTGACTGATAGCCACAAGCTTGTAAACAAAAGAAAGAGTCGTTTTATTCAGGACATGATCATTTATTTACAAAAAAAACAATAAAAGTAGTTCATTTAGAAGCAATCTACAGCCCTAATTTGTCACAGCACAGGAGATAATATAAACAATATTTAAAGCATAAGAAGTAACTAGACCTTACTGGGCTCTGGGGCAAAGGCTGTAGCAGGGCCACACATTTCAGTAGCACCCTTTTTGTAATCAGCAGAAGCTGAGCAGGTAGACACATAAAAGAAATAGGAATTGCTTCTCTGTGACTGTGAGTGTGGTTTCCAAGTGTCCAGTTTTCAACAGGACAGTCCAGTGTTTCCGCAGTGTGTCCAGTAAAATCTATAATGAAAAATATTGAACACTTGAATGTCAGTTTTTTGTGGGTACTTTTAAAGCTTCTTGTGCAGCAGCTACATTTGAAATGTATCCTATGCCTCTATGTAATACAGATATGTCACAGAAAGAAGTGACACTGCGCACGTACTGCCCTCTGTGTAACCAAGGAGGGTTTAAGACTGCTCTATTTTTCTTACATAAAGCCACTGGGGTAAAAATCACTGCTCTTTGTTATCTATACTGTCAATCATAGGGTGTAAAAATATTCTGTGCATGTGTGTGTCAGAGAGCCAAAGAGGTACAATTCTTTATTTGTGTTACTGGTATCCAAGGGGATACAATCACTGCTCAGCTGTGAAAAATATATATGATGTGGTCAAGGGTGGAGCCTAAGGTCCAGCTTGTTCAGTATTTTTGTGGGGTACATCTGGCAACCCTTACTGTGAAGAAACCCAGAAAAACTGGTTGTCAAACTCACTTCCCATATATTACTGGCGGAATTACAGCAGAGCCTCTAATGCCCAAAAAAAGTCACAAGAGTTGTTTGAAACTGGTGTCATGTCCTATTTATTTTAGGTGATGACTTTATCAACAGCAAACCCAGGAAGTGTTTAATATTATATAGATTTATATTTCAGAATAGTAATTTTGATTGTTGAAATTTTTAAAAGGACATTGTACTATAAAATGTTCTCTGTTCCACTTAATGTGTTCCCAATGATCAATTTTACCTGCTGGAGAGTATTACACTGTTTACAAATAAATAATGTACTTTTATTTTTGCTGAAAAGTGTGTTTTTGTATGTTGAAACTACCACCTATACTACAAATATGAATATTGTTTTATTCTCTGTAGAAAAGCTATGTAAACATGAGGCAGCAAGCATCAATCATGTTTCCAGTGTGGGTGGGATAGATAGGTACTAGAATTCTCATTATCAATTGCCATTGTGTATAGACACATAGATAAGATAAGGAGACCATTGAGTTTACAGAGAGAAATAAGTTTAGGAGGTCTGCTCTCCATGCATTATCAGCCCACTTAAATTGGCATTATCTTGAGAACAAGATTGAAATCTTATAAACCGGACCAACGCCAGTTGAGGCCACGCTAATAGGGCATTGAAGATAGCTCTCAACTTCAAAATGTTTATTGGAAGAGAAGACTCCTCCTGAGACCACAGGCCCTGAGCCTTTAGAGGGCCCCAAACAGCACCCCAACCTTACAGGCTTGCGTCCGTAGTCACAATTTTGCAGAAGGTCTGAGAAAGCAAGTGCCCTGAGACAGATGTTCCTGAGACACCCACCATGAGAGAGAATCTCTTGTCAGAGGGTCCAGATTTATACTTTGAGCTAAATCCGAATGAGTTCTGTTCCATTGATGGAGCATACAAAGCTGTAACGGTCCTAGATGGAACCGAGCAAATGGAATGATGTCCATTGATGCCACCATAAGACCAATCACCTCCATGCATTGGGCCACAGATGGACGAAAAGCAGACTGGAGAGAAAGGCAGGAAGCAAGAATCTTGTCCTTTCTGACCTCCGGCAGAAAGATCTTCATGGACAGGGAATCTATTATAGTCCCTAGGAAACACACTTTGGTAGATGGAACAAAAGAACTGTTTTCCAAATTCACCTTCCACCCATGGGAACGTAGAAAAGACAACAGCATCTCTGTATGAGTTCGGGCTATTTGAAAAGATGACACCTGAACTACGATGTCGTCTAGATAAGGCAACCACAGCAATTCCCTGGGATCTGATAACAGCCAATAGCGCCCCCAGAAGCTTTGTGAATATTATGGGAGCCGTGGCCAGACCAAATGAAGTGCAACAAATTGAAAGTGCTTGTCCAGAAAGGCAAACCTCAGATACTGATGGTGTTCCCTGTGTATGGGAACATGAAGGAATGCGTCCTTCAGGTCTATGGTAATAATAAACTGACCTTCCTGTACTAAAGGGAGAATGCAGAGCATGGATTCCAAACTAGAGGCTATAACCACTCAACTCTCTTCCCTAGTTGCAGAGAAGAGTACCGCTTCTGTTGTACCACCAGTCTCTGCTCATAGTACTGCAGCTTCTTCACCTGCTTCTGGAAGTATACCCTGGATTCCATTGCCTGACAAATATGAAGGTACTATTGATTGTAGGGGTTTTCTTAACCAGTGCAGGCTGCACTTCCTTAACGATCCTCACACCTTTCAGTTTCACCAATCAAGGATCACCTTTATCATTTCCTTATTGAAAGGCCCTAGCATGGGTCTCTCCCCTTTTGGAACAGAACCCTCCACTCTTGAACAATGCTGATGTGTTCATTTCTGCATTTTCTTCTGTGTTTAAGACTTCTGGCCATACTTCTGCTGCAGAATTTTCTCTCCTGGATCTCCGCCAGGGCAATAGAACTATGGCACAATTTGCCATCAAGTTTCACGCCTTGGCACTTGGGACCACTTGGGATGGCAGTGCTCTCAAGGCAGCCTTTAGGAGGGGTCTGCATGAACGCATCAAAGATGAACTCATTTATCGGGATATTCCTTCTTCTTTGGATGACTTTTTAACACTTTGTATCAGTCTGGACTTTCGTTTCCAGGAGAGACAAACCGAGAGAGACAGAAAACAGAGGGTCATTCCCTCCTGTCCTTCTATTCATCCGGTTTCTGCAGTATCCTTTACCCCTTCAACATCTCCAGTAACACCAGTATAGGAACCCATGGATCTCTCCTTCTTCAAACCCACAGAGTCTGAAAGACAGAGAAGAAGGAGATTGAGAATATGCTTTTATTGTGGTTCTAACTATCACCAACTAAAGAATTGTGACACTCGGCAGGGAAAATCCAATGCTTAGAGGATAACACTGGGGTACCTCTAAGCATGATCACTACTAATTCCTTTCACTTCTCTCGGGTTCTGGTACCTGTTACCCTTACCTTCCTTCAGAATACTGTCCACACTCAAGCCTTCATTGATTCAGGGGAAGCTCAAAACTTTCTGGATCACCGTTTTATGATTCCAGCTGGCTTGCCTCTTCTGCAGAAAAGACATTTTCTCAAAATAACTACTCTGGATGGCACCCCTCTTGGTTCAGGGTTGATCCATTTTGAGTCAGCACCCCTGACCCTGACTGTGGGAGTCCTTCATACCAAACAGCTGCAGTTCGAGGTCATTCATTCCCTAGCATAGTCTGTCATCCTTGGTCTTCCTTGGCTTTGTATACACAATCCACAGTTTGGGGCCTATCTATCAAGCTCCGAACGGAGCTTGACGGCCCGTGTTTCTGGCAAGTCTTCAGACTAGCCAGAAACACAAGTTATGGAGCAGGCTGACAGGAATCGCCGGAATTCAATCCGATCGAGTACGATCAGGTTGATTGACACCCCCTGCTGGCGGCTCATTGGCCACGAGTCAGCAGGGGGCCGCTGATGCAATGCTGACTGTCCGCATTCAGCGAGGTCTTGCGGACCTGATCCGCACTGTCAGATCAGGTCCGCAAGACCTTTAATAAATTGGCCTCTATGACTGGGCTGAAGGACAACTGGCCTACTGGGGTACCTCCTGTTTCTACTTCTGCTTTGCTAAATGCACTCCTCTGCTCCACATCCCCATAGGCAGTATACAGACTCCTTCAAACTTTCCGTCAGTATATGCAGACTTCACAGATGTGTTTGAGAAGAAAGCAGCCAACGTGCTGCCACCCCACCGTCCTTATGACTGCAAAATTTACCTCTTTCCCAGAGCCCCACTTCCTAAGGGGAGGACGTATCCACTCTCCAAAGCTGAAACCAAATCCATGGAGGAGTACACCCTAGAGAACCTTGCTAAAGGTTTCATTCACCCTTCCTCCTCTCCTGCTGGGGCAGGCTTCTCTTTTGTCAGTAAGAAGGATGATGGGCTCAGACCCTGTATCGACTACAGGGCCTTAAACAACATAACTATCAAGAATCGCTATCCCATTCCTTTGATCACTGAACTGTATGACTCACTCCAGTTATTATCGCAAGTTTATAAAGAACTTTTCTCAACAGTCGCTCCACTCACTGAGTTGACAAAACGGAACAACATCTATAAACATTGGCCTCCTGAAGCCATAAGTGCCTTATCTCGTCTAAAAACGTCTTTCTGTTCTGCTCCTGTGCTCCGCCATTCTGATACTGACCTACAGTTCACTTTAGAAGTTGATGCCACCGAGATAGGGGTTGGAGCAGTTCTAATTCAAAGGGATCCTATAACCTCCAAGTCGCACCCTGTAGCCTTTTTCTCTAAACGCTTTACTCCTGCAGAGCAGAATTACGATGTGGGCAATCGTGAAATCTTAGCCATTAAGATGGCCTTGACTGAATGGCATCATTGGTTAGAGGGCACCGCCCATCCCATTCAGATTCTCATCGACCACAAGAATCTGACTAACCTAGAGACTGGTCATCGACTGCATCTTCGACAGGCCAGGTGGGCCTTGTTCTTTTCCTGTTTTAACTTTGTGGTCTCTTATCTTCCTGGGACCAAAAACAAGAAGGCTGACACCCTTTCCTGTTGGTTTCCTCACTCAAGTGATTCCTCTGAAGCTCCTATTGAACACATCATACCTCCCTCCTGTGTGGTTGCTCAACTGAATACCACTCTTCTTCAAAGACTGCAATGTGCCCAGTCTAGTAAACCTCCTGAAGCCCCCGTGGCTTCCAATATCTTTTTGTAACTCTGAACCTACACACTCCTGGCTATCCTGGGCTCATGATAGTAAACTCTCAGGCCATCCTGGTTTTGACAAGGACTTTCAAGCATCTTTCCCAACATGTATGGTGGCCTACTATGAAGTCTGATGCTCAGGATTATGTGAAAGCCTGCACAACTTGTGCAGCCAACAAAACTCCCCGATCCTTGCCTCCCGGCTTTCTCCAACCATTGTCCATTCCCAAACAACCATGGACACACATAAAAATGTATTTCATTGTGGACCTTCTGCCTTCTGACGACCCTACAGTTATCTGGGTTGTGGTGGATCGTTTTTCCAGATTGGCTAATTTTGTACCCTTAACAAAACTGCCTTCTGCCCAAGAATTATTGTCTCTTTTTCTCTTGCATGTGGTATGACTTCATGGCATTCCTGCGAATATTGCTTCCGACAGAGGTCCACAGTTCATCTCTACCATTTGGAGAGCCTTTTGTAAGTTGATTGGAACCACTGTTTCCTTGTCTTCTGGCTACCATCCTCAGACCAATGGACTAACTGAGAGAGTAAACCAGGATCTTGAGGCCTACCTTAGAGCCTTTGTTAATTCTCTCCATACCAACTGGTCTGAGTTGTTACCCCTAGCTAAGCTGGCAAGAAACACTCATTGGCACTCTTCTCTTCGATGTTCTCCATTTCAAGCCACAGCAGGGTATCAACCTTGTGTCTTCCCTCTTTCTGCTCAGTCCACTGAGGTTCCTGCTGCAGACCGACACGTTACTCAACTCACCACTCATTGGCAATGTATTCGCTCTCAGCTATGTTCAGCTGTCTCTAGATACAAGAAGTTTGCTGATCATCATAGAGCTTCTGTACGTGCCATCTCGGTAGGTGAACGTGTTTGGGTCTCTACTCGACATATTCGTCTACGTCAACCCTGTCACAAATTAGGGCCTAGGTTTATCGTCCTTACAAAGTCCTGAAAAGACTGTCTCCTGTTGCCTACAAAGTGGCCTTGCCCAAAACCTTGCGCATACACCCAGTCTTCCACATCTCACTACTCAAGCCTTACATCAAGAATAGATATATCCGGCTCCGCGCTCCTCCTCCTCTGCTCTTGGTCCGTGGTGACCCTAAATATGCGGTTGCTAAAATCCTGGATTCCAGATACAGGTGCAGACAACTGCAGTATCTGGTACATTGGAAGGGTTACTCTTTTGCGGATCATTCCTTGGTTCCTGCCCGTGATGTGCATGCTTTATCTTTGGTCTCCAGATTCCTTGCTGCTCATCCTTTGAGGCCAACTCTGGTTCCCGGAGGGAACCCTTGAGAGGAGGTCTATGTCACATCACTCTAGTTGTTGCTAGGGACGCAGCGCCTGTTGTTCTGCTCATTGCCTATGTAATTTTCCCTATGGGCCGTGCACCCAGACCTGTCTGGGGTTAACTGCCTGTGTACCCAGTCCGGCCTGAGAGTGCTGTTCCCTTCCGTGTTTTGTATATGTCTTGGGAGATTACATAAGTCTGTGCACCCTTCACTTTTTCCTAGTTTGTTGGATTGTGAGCCTGCATTGTGTGGCTGTTTAGGGACCCAGGTTTTTGGAAGAGACCTTGACATAATACCTGGGCTTGTCCCATTTGGTCAGATGCGGTGACTAACTCTTCCATTTTTGCTTGTTATCTTAGTTGAGAGCTTGTAAATGAGTGCTGGACTTTCTCTGTGTGCTGTATTAATTTGTTTTGTAATTTTCCCTATATGCCGTGCACCCAGACCTGTCTGGGGTTAACTGCCTGTGACTCTGGGGACAGTGCAGCTTCCTAAGAGTGCTATTGTGCACCCAGAGATGTGCGTGTTACAGGGTCATGGGATGCGTACCCAGTCCAGCCTGAGAGTGCTGTCCCCTTCCGTGTTTGTATATATACCAACAAGCTACCAACATTGAGGAGGCTTTTAAGAGCATTACAAAAATAATGAAAAAAACAAGTGAAATCCTATTGGGAGGTTTTCAGTCTAGAAAGTTATGTTAAAAACAACTAATCCCCAGGGGACTACGAATCCAAATAGCACCCTCTTTCCATATTTCCGATGAAAACTTTGTATTAAAATGGCAGGAAATACTTACATAATGCTCCTTAGATCTAATGAAGCTTACATTAGAATACGAGAGAAAACAATATGAACAACTAACATACAGCCAGATTACGAGTTTTGCGTTATGTCAGTTCGCTAATAACTTGCAAGTTATTTTCACCGCTCACCTTTCATAGCGCTGCTATTACAGGTTTGCAAAAAACAGCTTGTGCGAGCGATATGGTTGCGTTGAGCTCCATACCTCACCCAAATACAAGCAGTGTTTTGACGTGCTCGTGCACAATTTCCCCATAGACATCAATGGGGAGAGCCGGCTGAAAAAAAGCCTAACACCTGCAATCACAGAGTGTAAAGCTCCGTAACGCAGCCCAAGTGGTTTATGGGGGAAAAAATGTATGTTTAAACCTATATTTTGAATATTTAAATATTTACTACAACAACATTTTATTAGACACGCTTAGGTACTTCTATGACCCCCTTAGTGTTCTTCCTTTGCTAGTATTAGGCATAATTTTCAATCTCTTCTTTCTTATAGTTCCTATAGATATACAGCGCCCATCTTGGGTTTTTCTCAATTACGGGAGGTTGTAGGTTTAATGTTTTTAAATATGTATATTACTCAAGCATCAGGTGTGTTCCAATAATTTTAATCCTATCAGGTTTTAGGTAATTGTATTTAAGGGGTGTGACACATAGCACTACAGGCTATGACTACGGCTTCAAGCCGAAACGCGTAAGCCATTCAGTGCCACACCTGGTTGCTACTTTTTCTTGTATGTGTGCCATTTCCATTTTAAACTTTTTCCAATAAAGACGCTTTTATCAGTACTCCGAGGATTATCGTTTCCTATTTTTGCTATTTGGCCAGTCTTCCTGGAGTTTTCTGCTGTGGGGAGGTGTGTGCAGTATCTCTGCAGTCATTGGTGGTGTACGTGGTTGAATCCATGCATCCGAGTGGTTCAGGGTGAGTGACGGAACTAATCAGCCAATAGGAGACAGCGCCCGGTCAGAGGCGGGCAGAAGAAACGCTGTGCACTTTGAATTTGCCTACAAGGACGCCAAGCGAGCTGAACCGGTGGACAGACGAGCACTTGGAGAAGGTATACAGATCCTTCATTGTTCCGGTAACAAGGTAGCTCATTTGGGCAGCAGTGGGGACATTCGTTTATTGTTATGCACCTTTGTTCTAAGTCACGCCTAACACCCTCCAGACAAGTACTTTAAACTTTGATTACTTATCCACAATACTGCCTGGATATTAGTGGTTACTTACTACAATTTTAATGCGTAACTGAGTTTTTTCTTTGTATGTGTTTAAACCTAACACCCTAACATAAACCCTGAGTCTAAACATCCCTAATCTGCTGCCCCCGATATTGCCGACACCTACATTATACTTATTAACCCCTAATCTGCCGCCCCCAATGTCGCCGCCACCTACATAAATTTATTAACCCCTAATCTGCCGCCCCCAATGTAGCCGCCGCCACTATACTAAAGTTATTAACCCCTAAACCTCTGGCCTCCCACATCACTAACACTAAATAAATATATTAACCTCTAACGTAACCCTAAGTCTAACTCTAACCCTAACGTAACCCTAACACCCCCTAACTTTAATATAAATAAAATAATTCTAAATAAAACTTACTATTAATAATTAAATAATTCCTAATTAAAATGAAATACTTACTTACCTATAAAAGTAAAACCTAAGCTAGCTACAATATAACTATTAGGATTTTATTTAGGGGGTTTAGTTGTGTGGGTGGTGGGTTTTACTGTTGGGGGCTTGTTTGTATTTTTTTTTTTACTGGTAAAAGAGCTGATTTCTTTGGGGCAATGCCCCGCAAAAGGCCCTTTTAAGGGCCATTGGCAGTTTAGTGTAGACTAGAGGTTTTTTTGTTTATTTTCGTGGGGCTTTTTTATTTTGATAGGGCTATTAGATTAGAAGTAATTCGTTTTTATTTTTGATAATTTCTTTTTTTATTTTGTGTAATTTAGTGTTTATTTTTTTGTAATTTAGGTAAATGTATTTTGTTAATTTAATTTATTTAATTTTATTGTAATGTTAGGTGTTAGTGTAACTCGGGTCAGGTTTTATTTTACAGGTAACTTTGTATTTATTTTAACTAGGTAGCTAATAAATAGTTAACTATTTACTAACTAGTCTACCTAGTTAAAATAAATACAAACTTACCTGTGAAATAAAAATAAAACCTAAGATAGCTACAATGTAACTATTAGTTATATTGTAGCTATCTTAGGGTTTATTTTACAGGTAAGTAAGTATTTCGTTTTAAATAGGAATTAGTTATTAATAGGTTTATTTAACTTTATTTTAATTATATTTAAGTTAGGGGGTGTTAGGGTTAGGTTTATGGGTTAATAGGTTTATTATAGCGGCGGAGTGGGCGGACGGCAGATTAGGTGTTAATTATATTTAAATAGTGTTTTTTATGCGGGAGGGCGGCGGTTTAGGGGTTAATAATTTTATTATAGTGGCAACGATGTTGGGGAGAGGCGGAATAGGGGTTAATAATTTTTTTAAGTGGCTGCGATCTCCGGAGCGGCAGATTAGGGGTTAATAATTTTATTTTATTATTTGCGATGCGGGAGGGCCTCGGTTTAGGGGTTAATAAGTAGTTTATGGGTGTTAGTGTACTTTGTGACAGTTTAGTTATGAGTTTTATGTTACAGCTTTGTAATGTAAAACTCATAACTACTGACTTTAGATGGTGGTACGAATCTTGTCGGTATAGGGTGTACCGCTCACTTTTTGCCCTCCCAGGCAAAACTCGTAATACCGGCGCTATGGAAGTCCCATTGAAAAAGGACTTTTTTAAAAGTGAAGCACTGATGTTGCATGACGGCCAAAAAAGTGTGTGGTACACCTATACCTGCAAGACTTGTAATATCGGTGTTAGGGAAAAAGCAGCGTTATGAAGCATAACACTGCTTTTTCACTCATAACGCCAAACTCGTAATCTAGCTGTAAGTTAATAGATGAGGCTAAAGTCCAAACTAATAAATGTACTACTCATAAAGATTTTGAAACACTAGATCTGAAACTGAAGTTTCATATTGATAAATTAAAAGAAGAAATAAGTGAAGCTAAAAATAGAAAATTGCAAAGAGACTGGTCTTACCATCAAAAAGGCAATATATACAAAGTAAATAAAAAATGTAGAAACTTTAGATACACACATGATCTTAAGAGTAATAAAAACACCACCTCTGATATTTCATCTGCGGATTCTGAACCTTCAGATGAGGAAGCAGTACAAACACAATTACTGCCTCCACAGAACCCTCAATAACGAGGATTTTTTTAGAGAGAGACCTATTCCCCCCCGAAAAGAATGAAAAGAACCAGACAGCAAAACAAATCAAAACCACTGAACAAACAAAAGTAAAAAATGATAATTTACAGGTCATCAACTTAACTGACATTGCCTTAAAAAAGGAACACTACACCCTTTTATCTAAAGGATTGACCTTTATACCTACCCCACATCATGGCACATTTATACTCACCTCTTTGCCAGGAAATTGGCACTACATAAATTTCATAAGACCGCTAACACTAATTGTGTAAATGATATGGGTATTGAAGAGGAGGACCACGAAATGGTTAATTTAATGCTAACGCTACTAAATGAACATGACAATACAGCAGACACCATGAAAAGTAGTACAGTCAAACCAAAAAGTAATTTTATGCCAACAATCTCCAAATACCCGTTAATTGATAAATTTGTCTCTTTGGTGACAACTGAACTAGAAGGACATAATAATAAAAATAAAATTAAAAAGAACTTAAGCTTTAAAGAGAGAAAAGCCATGACAGATCTGCAAAATTACACAGAAATAACTATTAAAAACGCAGACAAGGGTGGTAACATGGTGATAATGAGCAACACACAATTTGTAAAAATGTGCTCTGACATTCTAGACAATACAGAAAACTATAGAGTTCTCAGACAAGATCCAACAGAAATATTCATAAAAGAGCTCAAATCCATTTTAGACAGAGGCTTTGGTGAAAGATTGATAACTAAAGCAGAATATCTATTTATGTGTAACATGACCCCTAGGGTAGCAACCTTTTACAGTCTCCCCAAAATCCACAAAAATATGAAAGACCCCCAAGGTCGACCCATAGTCTCTGGGAATGGATTCCTTACAGAAAATGTAAGCGTGTTTATTGATAAAAAACTAAGGAATTTTGTGTACACTCTGACATCATATGTACAAGATACAAAAGATGTCCTGAAATGCTTGGCAGACATCACAGTAAAGAAAAACACCTTACTAGCCAGTATTGATGTCGAAAGTCTATATTCAAACATTTTGCATGTTTTAGGCAGGAAAGCTGTTCTATATTTTCAAAAATCAGTCAATCCAAAAGGCAATGCAGAAGATGAATTTATTATTGGTCTACTAGATTTCGTACTAAGACATAATTATTTTCTGTTCAATAAATGGATCTATTTGCAAAAAAAGGGGACAACAATGGGCACATGCTGTTCCCTGACATATTCAAACCTTTTCTTGGGGTGGATTGAAAATAAAAGTGTACTTAATCAATATATGAATCCATATATGAAATATATGGAACTGTACATTCGGTACATTGATGATGTACTTATTCTGTGGACTGGCACAAAGAATGACTTCTCAAATTTCATGTTGTGGCTAAATGATAACCCACATGGGATGAGATATACCTCTGCGCTAAACAAGACCTGTATTTCCATTTTGGATTTGGAAATTAGGAAAGAAAAAGATGGGTCTCTAAATAGTAAATTATACAGAAAACAAAACATCTACTTATAGTTTCCTACAGTGGGATAGTTTCCACCCAAAAAGTCAAAAGATGGGTATTCCCTATGGACAATACCTACGGACAAGACGTAATTGCAGTACAGAGGCGGATTTTAAATCCAAGGCAAGTGTACTATGGCGAAGATTTAAAGAAAGAGGCTAGACAGGCAGATGCCTAAAAAGAGCATATCAGAGAGCCAAAGTTCTAGATAGATCATCACTGTTGACGGATCGGCATACAACCAAAAGTACACCCAGATCTGAACCACAAACTATCGGCTAGATTATGAGTTTTGTCGGTAAAGCCGTGCGTTGCTAACGAGCCTTTTTTTCCAGCACTCACTTTAAACAACGCTGTTATTACAAGTTTCCTGAATGGCTGCGTTAGCCTCAGAAAGTGAGCGTTGAGCAAATTTAGCTCCACATCTCACTGTAATACCAGTGTTGCTTACGGTAGCGGTAAGCTGGCTAAAATGTGCTTGTGCACGATCTCCCCATAGGAAACAATGGGGCTGAGACGGCTGAAAAAAAAAGCAGCGTTCAGCTCCTAACGTAGCCCCATTGTTTCCTATGGGGAAATACATTTATGTCTACACCTAACACCCTAACATGAACCCAGAGTCTTAACACCCCTAACCGCCCCTGACATCCTCGCAACCTGCATTATATTATTAACCCCTAATCTGCCGCTCCAGACACCACCGCCACCTACATTATACCTATGAACCCCTAATCTGCTGCCCCTAACATCGCCGACACCTACATTATATTTATTAACCCCTAATCTGCCGCCCCCAACGTCGCTGCTACTATATTAAATGTATTAACCCCTAACCTAAGTCTAACCCTAACACCCCCCTAACTTAAATTTATTTTTAATAAATCTAAATATAATTACTATAATTAAATAAATTATTCCTATTTAAAACTAAATACTTACCTATAAAATAAACCCTAATATAGCTACAATATAACTAATAGTTACATTGTAGCTATTTTAGGATTTATTTTTATTTTACAGGCAACTTTGTAGAATATTTATTAAATAGTTATTAACTATTTAATAACTACCTAGATAAAATAAATACAAATATACCTGTAAAATAAACCCTAACCTAAGTTACAATTACACCTAACACTACTCTATAATTAAATTAATTACCTAAACTGCCTACAATTAAATACAATTAAATACAATAAACTAAATTACGGGAAAAAAACCCCACTAAATTACAGAAAATAAAAAGAAATTACAATATTTTAAACTAATTACACCTAATCTAATCCCCCTAATAAAATAAAAAAGCCCCCCAAAATAATAAAATTCCCTACCCTACACTAAATTACAAATAGCCCTTAAAAGGGCCTTTTGCGGGGCATTGACCCAAAGTAATCAGCTCTTTTACCTGTAAAAAAAAGAATAAAATACACCCCCCCAACATTACAACCCACACACCTCTACTCTAAAACCCACCCAATACCCCCTTAAAAAAACCTAACACTACCCCATTAGAAGATCACCCTACCTTGAGCAGTCTTCACCCAGCCGGGCACCAGTGGTCATCCGATCCGTCCAGAAGTCTTCATCCAATGGGCCAGAAGAGGACATCCAGACCGGCAGAAGTCTTCATCCTATCCGGGCAGAAGAGGACATCCGGACCGGGAGAAGGCTTCATCCAAGCGGCATCTTCTATCTTCATCCATCCGACGAGGAACGGCTCCATCTTGAAGACCTCCGGCGCGGAACATCCTTCTAGGCCGACGACTAACGACAAATGAATATTCCTTTAAATGACGTCATCCAAGATGGCGTCCCTCGAATTCTGATTGGCTGATAGGATTCTATCAGCCAATCGGAATTAAGGTAGGAAAAATCCAATTGGTTGATGCTATCAGCCAATCGGATTGAATTTCAATCCGATTGGCTGATTGGATCAGCCAATAGAATGCAAGGTCAATTCTTTTGGCTGATCCAATCAGCCAATCGGATTGAACTTCAATGGTATTGTATTCTTTTTTTTACAAGTAAAAGAGCTGATTACTTTGGGGCAATGCCCCGCAAAAGGCCCTTTTAAGGGCTATTTGTAATTTAGTGTAGGGTAGGGAATTTTATTATTTTGGGGGGCTTTTTTATTTTATTAGGGGGATTAGATTAGGTGTAATTAGTTTAAAATATTGTAATTTCTTTTTTATTTTCTGTAATTTAGTGTTTGTTTTTTTCGTAATTTAGTTTATTGTATTTAATTGTAATTAATTGTAGGTAGTTTAGGTAATTTATTTAATGATAGTGTAGTTTTAGGTGTAATTGTAACTTAGGTTAGGGTTTATTTTAAAGGTAATTTTGTACTTATTTTAGCTAGGTAGTTATTAAATAGTTATTAACTATTTAATAACTATTGTACCTAGTTTAAATAAATGCAAAGTTGCCTGTAAAATAAAAATAAATCATAAGATAGCTACAATATAACTATTAGTTATATTGTAGCTATCTTATGGTTTATTTTACAGGTAAGTATTTATTTTTAAATAGGAATACTTTATTTAATTGTAGTTAAATAGTTAAATAGTTTTATTTAATTGTAGCGGTAGCCTCGAGTCGCGGAAGAAAAGTGAGCGGTAGACCCTTTCCTGCCTGACTCGTAATACCAGCGTTAGATTAAAAGCAGCGCAAAACTCGTAATCTAGGCGTATGAGAATAATAGGAACCTTTGATGATAAAAATACCACTATTCAGAATATCTTCCAGAGACACTGGCATGTGCTCCAGGAGAATGAAGATCTTTTAGAAGTTATTACTGAGAAACCAGTGATAACACATAGAAGATCCAAGAATCTGAAAGATATCTTGACCAATAGTTAGTATTCACAAGATAAACCAAGAATGTGGTTACAAGAAATCAAAGGCTTCTATAAATGTGGCCGGTGTCAGGCTTGTAAAAATATGGCCCCTACCAAAATCTTCACACACCCAAAAACAGATAAAAAATATATCATTTCAGATTTTCTGAATTGTAGATCACGACGAGTGATTTATGTGGCTATGTGTAAATGTCCCCGGATATATGTGGGTGAAACCTCCAGAGAGCTATGCACGAGAGTACTAGATAGAACATATAGGTGACATCAAATGGAACCGGTAGCCCAACATATGAACACTGTACATCAAGGACCCAAATATGAGATCTTTTTCTTTGCAATTGAGCAACTGAAACTTAGAGGAAGAAGGGGTGACATTAAAAAAATACTCCTGCAAAAAGAATGCAGATGGATCCATGAGCTGGAGTCAGCTGCACCCAAAGGCCTGAATGAGGCCATTTCCTATAAATGTTTCCTCTGAGTTTAAAATCACTTGTGTAAGGGACCTAGCCCATTGATTGAGACACAAAGTTAAAAACATGATTCCTAAGACTCTACGAACTTACATGATAAAGGGAGAGAAGTGGACAAATAGCGCAATATGCCTATCTCTGTAGGAGATACCCTGGAAGGAACAACATTAAAGGATATATGGATTTGGGAAATAACATATATGTGGGCGATTTCCCTTTAAGAGAACAAAACTTTATGTTGGACACCATTGTGCAATATCAAGACAGTATATAAGTGCATACACTTCATTCCCTAATTTTTAACTTGTGACACACTGGGTTAATTTCTTGGAATTATTAGTAATATATATCTAAGTGTTTAAATATGGGCCTAAATTAATTTTTTGTAAATTTTAGGGCAAAGGCAGACCCTAGACAACAGGTTAACATTTGTATTTTCCATAAGTGGATTTCTTATTCACAAAGTTGAGTTTGTTCATTTGCGCAAATAGCCACTGAATTTTACTCCTCAACTCTGTAGATGTATACAATTACCTGTAATCTTGCAAACAATAAGTGATATATACGTATAAGTAATCGGTTTTAAAATACACGATTACCCCAGTAAGGACTCTAAACCTCCAAAAATGTTGGTATAATGTAAACATCTATTTGATGACTGACAGCAGTATTAACTGCCAATTAAACTGCCAATGCGGTCTAACACTTCCGCAAACCATATCTAGTTACCCTGACAACGGATGGGTATAAGTAGTAACGATCACGCTGAGCTGGCCCTAAGCCCTGATGAAGTCATGTACGAGTGACGGAAACGCATCGGTGAGCGTGAAGGGGGTGCTCCGTGTGTGGTTTGGTAGCAATTATAGATAACGGCTATACTATTCCACATTTGACACAAAGTATCAGCATTTACTTTTATTTTTACTGCCAGTATAATGGTCTGGTGTTATTTATATATTATCTCCATAGTGTGTCCAATTAACAGGGCTATTACATAAGGTGTAGCAAAAACTTATAGGGGGATATTTATCAAAGGTCTGGCAGACCTGATCCGACAGTGCGGATCAAGTCCGCCAGACCTTGCTAATTGTGGAGAGCAATACGCTCTCCGTATTCAGCATTGCACCAGCAGCTCTAGGGAGCTGCTGGTGCAATGCCACCCCCTGCAGATTCACGGCCGCTAGAAAATAGGTGTCAATCAACCCGATCGCACTCGATCGGGTTCATTTTTGGCGATGTGTATCCGCCTGCTCAGAGCAAGTGGACAGGTTATGGAGCAGTGTTCTTTAGACCGCTGCTTCATAACTGCTGTTTCTGGCAAGCCTGCAGGCTCACCAGAAACACGGGCCCTCAAGCTCCATCCGGAGTTTGATAAATGGGCCCCATAGGCTGGATTTAATATCCCGGTACACAATAACCCCGGAGGGGATAAACTGTAGAGCAGTGAGTACTGCTATAGCTTATGCGCTTTGAATCAATATTTTTACATTATTTAATAGTGAGACATGCTCAAACATACAAGGACTTGCACCTCGATATGCAAGGAGAAACTTTGTTAATAACAGAGATTGCAAGTGTGACCGTATAAACTAATATGTACTACGGTTGGTAGCATTTATATGTGTGACTCATTATCAGTGAATATGTGTGTTCTGTCTATTATATGGTTATTATGTTGATGACATCTGGTGGTTTTACATTGTAATTACCGCTTAGTTCCTCTCAAGAATGAATCAGGAAGTGTTCTGGCTCTTGTTAATAAAGTTCTCAATTGTCAATGAAAAGTTTTTACTTTCAGTTTCACAGCAGCCATCTTAGCTTCAAGAAGCATGGAAATCAGCTCTTCATATTTGCCTCTAGATATACATATGCCTGTAAGTTATTTATTGTTTGCTAAGATTTCATTGTATATTTGAATTGCATTGCTATTTGCTGTAAGGTTTAAATGTAAGCTCTCTGTGTTAGAAACATGTATTATTGTATGTATTGCAAACACCACCTGTAAGTACATATTGTAATTTCAACTTTTCTTATTGTATTGCAGTTTTACAAAATAACTATTCAGAAGTAAAATCAGTTTGGAATAAGCACAAAGCTATTTCTGTCTGGTTTGTTAACTAGCTGTCTAGCTATCAGTTAGTGAGGACAGTACAGTAAAAAGGCATGCTATATCAAGGCAGGATACAAAGGCTGCATTTTAAAGTAAAAAGCAGTAAATAACAAGCAAACATACAAGACCTGTAATGTAAAGTGAAAAGCAGTAAAAATAATTTGCACAAGAATTGCATTTAAAATATTGTGCTACTTTAACCTGATCACTATGAACCAATATAAGAGTGTTGATATGATTCAGCAAACTTTAGAGACCAGATCCTATGCCTCTGGCTCTAAATATTCAATGCGCTCCAGCAGATCATCAGCCAGTTCTGCAGGACTCAGAGCCTGTGCTAAAGCGCAAGCAGCCCAGGCACAAGTTTCTTATGCTGAAAAAGAAGCAGACATGATAAAGCAGAAGGCAGCACTAGAAGCAGAGGCAGCAAGGCGCAAAGCAGATATGAAAGCAGAGGCAGCTAGGCACAAAGCAGATATGGAAGCTGAAACAGTGCAACGCAAGGCAGAGTTAGAAGCTAATATGCATGTGCTAAAGATTCAAAGGGCAGCAGTTGCAGCATCTGCAGAAGCAGCAGTCTATGAAGCAGCAGCTGAACTTGAAGAGGAACCACTTCAAGATTTTGCAGAAATAACTACCCATGATTCTGTACAAAGGACTCGTGAGTATATACAGAACCATGCTCTGGACCAAGATAAAACAGAGCATGCTCCTTTTCAACCTATGTCCATCATAATACCAGTTTCCTGACTCAACATATTTACAGTTCACTCCAAGTATTCTTGACTTGCACCCTCCTTCCCAGACTGACACTGCAAATGTCTCAACACCAAGGGTGCGCTTTCAAGAAAGCAGAGGCTACGCTGTTCCACAACATCCATCACATTACATGGACTCTCACATATCCCCTCTCAGAAATAGTACATTAGGAACTTCAGAGACTACTGACCTAGCAAAGCACCTGATTCGGCGAGAGTTAGTGAGTACAGGGCTACTAACATTTGATGATTGACCAGAGAACTACTGGGCATGGAAGGCATCATTCCAAGGTGTCACCAGAGATCTTAATCTTACAGCCAGAGAAGAGCTAGATCTTTTGACTAAGTGGCTTGGTCCAGAGTCATCTCAACAGGCTAAGAGAATCAGGTCAGTGCATGTTCATAACCCAATTGATGGAGTTAAAATGGTATGGCAGAGACTAGAAGAATGTTATGGCAGCCCTGAAGCTATTGAGAATGCACTGTTAAAGAAGCTAAAAAACTTCCCCAAAATCTCAAAGACAACATAAAGTTAAGAGAACTTGGTGACATGTTGTTGGAGGTGAATGCAGCTAAGATAGGAGACTTTTTGCCAGGACTGGCATACCTAGACACAGCTCGTGGCATCAAACCAATTATTGAAAAACTGCCATATAGCCTGCAAGAAAAGTGGATTTTTCAAGGTTCCAAGTACAAAGAAGATCACCATGTCTCCTTTCCACCATTCAGTTTCTTCACCAGATTTATTGTCAACCAAGCAAAGACCAGAAATGGTCCAAGCTTCATATTCTCAACATGCAGCAACCAAGTTCCAGTAAATACAGAGAAGTCAAGAACAAGGTACAGCAACAGACCAACGGTGTAAGTAAGAAAGACAGAAGTGTCAGCTACTAATGCAACTCCACAAGTGAAAAACCCTTTGTGGAAATCCATGGAATCAGACAGTCCATGTCCAATTCATAATAAACCACACCCACTGTCAAAGTGTCATGGGTTCAGAAGCAAGCACATTGATGAACGTAAAGCTTACATGAAGGAGAATTCTATCTGTTTTAGATGTTGTGCATCCACCAGACACATTGCCAAAGACTGCAGAAATAACATAAGATGCAGAGAATGCAACAGTGACCAGCATACTTCAGCTTTGCATCCAGGTCCAGCTCCCTGGGCAGTAGAGACTTGTCAAGGTATTTGAAATATTATTAAATAATATATAGAAGTATATTTATCTTTATTTAATAAATCTGTGGATTTGCACATGGTCTGTAGAACAAAGGATTATTTCTAAGAGATCTCCCACACTCATTATGTAAAGTTATGCTGAACACACAGGGGGGGACAATGGAACATGAGGCCCATACCAAATTTGCTATAATCAACTTACAGTTTGAGACAGGATGAGTCATAAAAGGCAAATTAAGAGGATAGACTGTCAGATAGGTGACACCACACAAAATCATAGGAAAACAGCTTTTATGCACATAGGTGTTAGTTATCCCTAAACATCACTGCTAGCTAGACAGAAAATTTGCTGTTTTAAGACTTTTACAACTACTCGTGGATTGACCCCATGTGGGGCAGTGAAGGCCTTGGGAAACAAAAGACAGATGCTGAGGTGTGACTCTGAAACTCACGAAAGCAGACAGCAAATAAACATTTTTTTCTCTCTGTTTAAATGCATGCCCCAGAATGTATTAAACATAGAAATTTGGGAAATTGTCTAATTCTCTATTATTATTACAAGGGTGTTTGCTAAGCTTGGGAGGTAACTGTTTCAGTCAGTCAAAAATGTTTAATAACCTCTGTATTGTTTATATTTTTCAGACATATAATCTCAGATCTGCATGAAGAAGGTTCATACATCCTGGGCTTATTAGAAACATAAAATATGGCATATTCTTTTTGGAATACAGTACAATAATGAATTAAAAATAAGCTGTTGTTTGTATAGAGATGCCAGAATGCTGATAAAATTGTGATGCATTTTGAGCTAATGGTTAGCAGTATTGAATTGCCTTAATGTAATAAAATGTTAATAATATAACATATTTGGTATCAGAATAATCAGAAAAAAATAACCTAATATTAACCATCTGTAATTGGGGTTATATATGATTGATGCAGAGAATGTAATCTGATTAAATAACCATTTTATGAAAATGATTAACTTGCTTAAAAATGTTTTAGAGATGTAAAGGTGAATTTGTTTGTTTGTATGACTGCTGCCACCCGGTGTTGCCATGAGAGAACTACAGCCAGAAAGTCTTTTTGGCTGTTAAATATAAGATATTCCAATTATCCAATGACAAGGGACAAGGCCGTGGGCGTTTCCAACATTCACCAATGACTGATAATAACCAAAAATGGGGAGGGGTGAGATCAGATGATTTAAACCCCAGCATAGAGACTAGAGAGGGTGTTGTTGTTGGCTGATCCTGAAGGAATAATAACTGCTGCAGTTATTATTAAAACACACACCTACTATTGGACTCCATATGCATTATCCCCAATTTTGAAATTTCTGAGGTGAAACAATTCCTATTAAGGAATATTGGATATCAACTGCTCTTTACCCTGGTAACGTATTCAAAGTTATTGGCAAGACTATTAGTTAAATTCTAAGTCACTACAGTTTAAAGCACAGTTAAAAGATTTAAAGAAGCAGTGTGTTTTTCAAGTTAGCATTTCACAGCCTATATATTGTTTAAATCTGTATCTGATTTGTTAAGTAACTCATCTGTGCAAGTTCTGATATTGTAAGTTAATTATGTATTAGGATAAATTGCAGTTAAATAGCAGAATATATATTATCCTATTGTTTAAGAGCACAGTTTAGAATTGTATTGCTTGGATGTTAAAAGATTTGTAAATAAGGTTGGTTTTAAAGCTAAGCGTGTATGAACTTAGCATAACATATTTAAATAGTTTTCAAGTGCATATAATATTATTTCATTTCCTTTTATTGCAAATATATTTCAATATGTTTATGGATATTAACTAAATAAAAGAATTCAGATATTTATATTAATTGTATGGTCTAGTAGGTGCATGTTGATTAAGGGTTTCTATTTTTAAGGAAAATTATTATTTGTATGATATATTATTTGGATAGCACTACTAAGATTTTCATAAATATACTGACAGACTCCTTTACCTAAGGGAGTGCAAGGCGGGGAGCAAGAGTAAGCTACTCCACCCACTGTCGTATCCAAGTGTACAGAGGTATGCGGGAAAGGGACAAGGCCCAGATCATGTTCCAAGGTTTGTTTAGTGACTGTATATCCCTCTAACAAACCTGACTGTTCTGTAAAGATATATGCAGTGTTAGATAATCAAAGTAACCATTCTTTAGCCAAATCAGAGTTTTTTGATGTGTTTAACATTAGTGGTGAAACATTTTCCTACACTCTAAGAACATGCTCAGGCATTACAGAGAAAACAGGGCGTAGGGTATCCAACTTCACTGTTCAGTCTATTGATGGGAAAACACACATAAAACTCCCCACACTCATTGAATGTGACATGATACCTGATGACAGGTCAGAAATTCCAACACCTGAAATTACACAGCATTTCCCTCATCTGAAATTATTAACAGACATGATCCCAGCACTTGACCCTAACGCACAAATACTTCTCTTGTTAGGAAGAGACATTCTCAAGGTGCACAAAGTATGTGAGCAGATTAATGGGCCTCATAACAGTCCTTATGCACAACACGTAGACTTAGGTTGGGTCAAAGTTGGGGACGTATGCTTAGGAGGAGCTCATAGACCAGCAGATGTGAACTCTTTCAAGACAAATGTGCTGCCTAGTGGACGCACTTCTCTGTTCAGCCCATGCACTAGCTATATACAGGTAAAAGAGACCTTTAACGCTTGTAAACAACAGCCATACACCCCTTCATTGTGTTATTTAGGAAATGCAACTCTCAATGTGGACAGTTTAGATGATAATGTGTTTGTTACTACTCCAAACGATGACAAACCTGCTATGTCTATTCAAGATGGTATGTTCCTTGATGTAGTTGAAAAAGAGATGTTTATTGATGAAGCAAATTACTGGGTAGCACCCCTACCATTTCACTTACCTTGACTTAGACTACCAAACAATATAGAGTAAGCCCAGAAAAGACTCCTTGCTCTACATCATTCCTTTGTGAAAAAACCTGAAATTAAGGAACATTTTGTTAACTTTATGCAAAAGATCTTTGACCATGACCAAGCAGAACCTGCCCCACCATTGGAACCAGGTGAGTAGTGTTGGTACCTACCAATCTTTGGTGTCTATTACCCTCAGAAGCTAGGACAGATCAGAGTAGTTTTTGACTCAAGTGCTCAGTTTGAAGGCATCTCACTGAATGACACACTCCTCAGTGGGCCTGATTTAAATAATACACTACTAGGTGTCCTTTTACGTTTCCGCAAAGAGCAAGTTGCAATTACCACTGATGTACAACAAATGTTTTACTGTTTCATGGTTAGAGAAGATCACCGTAACTATTTGAGATTTCTTTGGTTTCGTGACAATGACCTTAACAAAGAAATTACAGAGTTCAGGATGAAAGTACATGTCTTTGGAAACAGCCCTTCTCCAGCCATAGCCATTTGTGGTCTAAGACAAATAGCAAAGCAAGGAAAAAGTGAGTATGGCAAAGATGTAGAAGAGTTTATCTTGAGGAATTTCTATGTAGATGATGGACTCGCATCTGTGCCTACTGAAGCTGAAGCAACCAGTCTTCTGCAGAGGGCTAAGGACATGCTCACAGGATCGAATCTCAAGCTACACAAAGTGGCATCCAACAGAAGTCCAGTAATGGAAGCATTTCCCACAGATGACAGAGCTAAAGATCTAAAGGACCTTGTTTTAGGTGTCGATCCTCTACCCCTCCAAAGGAGCTTAGGAGTAAGTTGGAACTTACAGACCGACAGTTTCACCTTTCAAGTGTCTAAAGAGGTAAAACCTTTCACACAGAGAGGTATCCTGGCTACAGTAAACAGTCTTTATGACCCACTTGGGTTTGCATCTCCAATCACTATGCAAGGTAAACCTTTAGTCAGAGAACTCTCAACAGACCAATGTGACTGGGATTCCCCACTCTTACCAGATAGAGAAGCTCAATGGAGAGCATGGACAGAAGACCTGATCCATCTTGAAGATCTCAGTATTCCCAGACCCTATGTGCCGGTGTCACTATCGTCCACAGTAAGAAAGGAGAAATGTGTTTTTTTCTGATGCTTCTACTGTAGCGATAGCAGATGTGGCATATCTCAGAGTCATAGACAGTAGTGGTCAATGTCATGTAGGCTTTATTATGGGCAAATCTAAACTAGCTCCAAGACCAGCCCATACAGTGCCACGTCTAGAATTATGTGCAGCTGTTTTGTCAGTTGAGCTAGCTGAACTTATTACTGAAGAAATGGACATTGAACTTTATGTAGTTAAATATTACACTGATAGCAAAATTGTGTTAGGTTATATTCACAATACTTGTAGGAGATTTCATGTATATGTCTCAAACAGAATAATTCGTATTAGAAAATCTACTAATCCAGATCAGTGGCATTATATTAACACCAGTCAGAATCCAGGAGATCATGGTACTAGACCAATTCAGGCAGCTCACCTAAAACATACCAACTAGTTCTCAGGCCCAGAATTCTTACATCAGGCAGATACAGGTGATGAATCTGAAGCTAAAGCATTTGACCTCATTGAACCAGATTCTGACAGTGAGATCAGACCTGAAGTGACAGCTTAAAAACTGGAGTGTATGAACGCCAGCTAGACTCACATAGATTTCTCAGATTCTCAAAGTGGAAGTCCCTTGTTAGAGGTATAGCAACACTAATTCACATTGCCAAGTCATTTTCCAGCAGCACTCAAAAGTAGTCATGTACAGGCTGGCATTGCTGCAAAGGGTTATGCCATTCATTAGATTTCTAGCAAGCTGAAACAGTGACTATCATATGTATCCAAACATGGAAATATAGAAAATGGAAGGAGAAACAAAACGTTCAAGAAGGAGATCTTGTATTGTTGAAAGACTCTCAAGTAAAGAGTAATGAATGGCCAATGGGTCTTATTGTAAAGACCATTCCTAGTGGTGATGGTAAAATTCGCAAAGTAGAGGTCAAAATCATTAAACAAGGGACTGCTAAAGTATACCTTAGACCTGTGTCAGATTTGATTGTTCTTTTTCAAAGTAAAAAGTTATCTGGTTGAATTTAATAATAATTTATAGATCATGTAATAGTGGTATATGTTTATACCAGGGGGGGAGTGTTCTGTCTATTATATGGTTATTATGTTGATGACATCTGGTGGTTTTACATTGTAATTACAGCTTAGTTTCTCTCAAGAATGAATCAGGAAGTGTCCTGGCTCTTGTTAATAAAGTTCTCAATTGTCATTGAAAAGTTTTTACTTTCAGTTTCACAGCAGCCATCTTAGCTTCAAGAAGCATGGAAATCAGCTCTTCATATTTGCCTCTAGATATACATATGCCTGTAAGTTATTTATTGTTTGCTAAGAGTTCATTGTATATTTGAATTGCATTGCTATTTGCTGTAAGGTTTAAATGTAAGCTCTCTGTGTTAGAAACATGTATTATTGTATGTATTGCAAACACCACGTGTAAGTACATATTGTAATTTTAACTTTTCTTATTGTATTGCAGTTTTACAAAATAACTATTCAGAAGTAAAATCAGTTTGGAATAAACACAAAGCTATTTCTGTCTGGTTTGTTAACTAGCTGTCTAGCTATCAGTTAGTGAGGACAATACAATGTGAATGCTGTATGTACTTTGTTTTGTTGCAATTTAGAAATTGGGAATAAGTGAGAAATCGGCTGACTTTGTTCAATCAAAGAAGTACGCGGGCAGGAGGTCGCCTTTGAATGCATAGTATGTCTGCAATTCTGATATGATTTAGATTGAACTGACAAGAGTGATATATAGATAGCCAATTTACTAGCTTACCTATACCACCACCATCCCCTTAACCATATGACCCTTATGTTTTTAATTTAATGACATTTAATTGGGAGTACTGAAAAAAGGGGGGGTGGAAGTGAAAATACCCATCTCTAATACATCCAATTAGTGTCTGGAATTTGTCCTGTCTATTTGCATATTTGTTAAATAAAGTGTTATTTTAAATTCATTATATAATTGATGTTAGTGTTCAATTCAACACTCTGGCTTAAATCCCACAAATCCCCTATTTTTCCTTAATCTCCCTATATTTAACAGTAATGTTAGGTTTTTTTTGTTTGTTTTTTTTAAAAAAGGTAAGTTTTTATTTTTTTAAAGGTAGTTTTTTTGTTGTTGTGTAGTGTAGACTTGTGGGAGGCTAGCATTTTAGGGGTTAAAAGTGAAGTGCAGATTGCAATGTGGGGTGTGGCGATTTAAAAGTTAATATTGTACATAGGTAGTTTTGCAATGTGGGGTGTGGCAGTTTAGGGGTTAATGGTGTAGTGCAGACTTTGCGGCAGGCTATGTTTAGGGTGTTTTAGAGTAGGGGTCTTATGACCATTCGGGTTAGCGCCTTAGTAGGGTGTTAGGTTGATTTTCAACTTTTTTGGCTCCATTGAGTTCTATAGGGCAGTAGGTTATCACACATGCAATAGTGTAAGTTCGGCTTTTTGCATAAGCCGGGTTAGCAATTGAGTGATAAGTTTTCTTTCAACTTGTAATACCAGTGCAACCCGACTCATGCAAAAGGTTTGCCGCAAGTGCAGTTAGCTCTCTAGCGAAAGCTAACTTGTAATCTAGCCCATAATTTGTAATATTTTTATATACATAGTACCCTCAGAAAAATAGTGCAGTACTGTAATCATAAAGGTAATATTTGTTGTTTTAAATAAATATAGACTGGAATTTGTATTACAGAAAACAAAAAAACTAAGACACTGGCAGAGGATATTGTGACTTAGGGACCTATTTATTAATGTGCGAGCGGACATGATCCGATATTGTGGATCATGTCTGCCGCACATCGATAAATGCAGACAGCATACGCTGTCGGCATTTATCATTGCATCAGCAGTTCTGGTGAACTGCTGATGCAACGCCGCCCCTGCAGATTCGCTGCCAGCAGGGTGTCAATCAACCCAATCATATTGGATCAGGTTGATCTCCGACGATGTCTGTTCGCCGCTTCAGAGCAGGCAGCCGCAGACAGGTTATAGAGCTTCATAACTTTTGTTTCTGGCAAGCCTGAAGGCTCGTCAGAAACACGGGGCTTCAAGAACCATACAGAGCTTGATAAATATGCCCCTTACAGTAATTTGGGTTTTGGAATGTTTGGATTTTGGAAATTTTGGGGAATTGCACCTGTATATTATAATTGTTCAAATCACAGTTGTTTTTTAACATGCTTTAAGTGCTGATCCAGACTTTGGAGTGCAGTTAAAATATTGAGGTGGTCAAATAAAAAATGGCTTTTTTCCCCTGTTAACATTGAGTGGACTAGTAACTTTTACCCTCTAGACTAGTAACTTTTCTCCCTCACTATTAAACTGTAATTATATTTTCCCACATAAGTATATAATTACCTTGAAAAACAAATAATATGCAGCAAAAAGCAGACTGTTTATATTCTTCTAGTTAATTCTCAGCAAAAACACTGTAAGAATTTGATTGCAGGAGATATGAAAACTAACAACTTTGAAATAAACATTTTTTTCTCAGTGTCTAGCATTTAGCATCTGCATGACTGCCTGTCCTTGGCCAACAAATTGGGGCCCTCCCTTTTCCCCCTTTTTTTCCCTCACTCTCCCAATATCTCCTCGTGTTCCATCCCTCCTCTTACGCAAATCTGCACAGAAATTAAAGCCTTCCAACAATCAGCTGAACAGTTGCTGGGGAGGCTTCTCACGTCGTTAGCTGTGAGCATGACAACCGATGAAAGAAATGCAGCTAAATCTGACTCACTTGTGCGTGCGTGTTTCTTTTTATAAACGTGGGGAGGCTTTAAAAATAAATCTGAATCAAAGTGCTTAGTGATGGAGTGCACTGCTGTGCGGGGGAAGACACATTGTTGTTGACTGTGGCAAACTTTCTTAAACCTTATATTACTTTACTTGCTTCCTGTGTGTATTACTTTTGGCAGAATAGCCAAATAACTCGTGACTTGATGTTTCTATAACAAAATAAAAATGTTCTTTTTTTATTTTTTTAGATAAGATGAAAAGTATTAAGTATATACACAAAACTCAAACAAGTAAATTAATTGGTTAATTGTATCTTGCATTTTTGCTGATTCAAATCTCGTGGAAATATTCAAACGTTCAGTTTTTCAACTTTAAATGTATGGTCAGCGCACAATGTATGGTCAGTATACAATGTATGGTCAGTGTAAAATGTATGGTCAGTGCACAAAGTATGGTCAGTATACAACTTATTGTCAGTGCACAATGTATGTTCAGTGTACAATGTATGATCAGTGTACAATGTATGGTCAGTGTACAATGTATGGTCAGTGTACAATGTATGGAGAGTGCACAATGTATGGTCAGTGTACAATTTATGGTCAGTGTACAATGTATGATCAGTGTACAAATTATGGTCAGTGCACAATGTATGGTCAGTGTACATTGTATAGTCAGTGTACAATGTATGATCAGTGTACAATTGTATGATCAGTGTACAATTGTATGGTCAGTGCACAATGTATGGTCAGTGTACAATTGTATGGTCAGTGTACAATTGTATGGTCAGTGCACAATGTATGGTCAGTGTACAATTGTATGGTCAGTGTACAATGATGGTCAGTGTACAATGTATGGTCAACATACAACATATGGTCAGTGCACAATGCATGGTCAGTGTACAATGTATGGTCAGTGCACAATGTATGGTCAGTGTACAATGTATGGTCAGTGCACAATGTATGTTCAGTGCACAATGTATGGTCAGTGTGCAATATATGGTCAGTGCAAAATGTATGGTCAGTGTACAATGTATGGTCAGTGCACAATGTATGTTAAGTGTACAATTTGTGGTCAGTGTACAATGTATGGTCCGTGTAGAATGTATGATCAGTATACAATGCATGGCCAGTGCACAATGTATGGTCAGTGCACAGTGTATAGTCAGTGTACAATTTATGGTCAGTATACAATGTATGTTCAGTGTACAATGTATGATCAGTGCAAAATGTATGGTCAGTGTACAATCTATGGTCAGTGTACAATCTATGGTCAGTGCACAATGTATGGTCAGTGCACAATGTATGATCAGCGCACAATGTATGGTGTGTGTACAATTGTATGGTCAGTACACAATGTAAGGTCAGTGTACAATGTATGGTCAGTAAACAATTGTATGGTCAGTGTACAATGTTTGGTCAGTGCACAATGTATGGTCAGTGTACAATTGTATGGTCAGTGCACAATGTATGGTCAGTGTACAATGTATGATCAGTGCACAATGTATGGTCAGTGTACAATGTATAACCAGTGCACAATGTATGGTCAGTGTACAATCAATGGTCAGTGCACAATTGGATGGTCAGTGCGCAATGTATGGTCAGTGTACAATGTATAGTCAGTGCACAATGTATGGTTAGTGCACAATTGTATGGTCAGTGTACACTCATAGAGGGGGTTATAAGCTCTAAAAATGGTTGACACAGAGTTACCATCAAACAGGGGGATGGGACTCTTTGAAATCATATTGGCTGTTCAAATCTGCTAATAGGATTTCAGTAGCTCTCATTCCATTGGCTCATTTGAATTTTAAAAAACAAATCAGCCAATAGGAATGCAAGGTACTCCATTTTTAGAAAGGTACCTTGCATTCAACTTCAGTGTACGGCGGTGATCGTATGAAGATTATGCTCCACGTAGGATGTCATCTCCGGGCCTGGATAGCTCCACTCCACGCCGACAGGGATGAAGAAAGAAGATGCCCCCGCAATGGATAAAGATGTCCCCACCTGGATGAAGACTTCTCGCTGCCTGGATGAAGAATTCTTTATTTAGACTTAGTTTTTTTTGGGGGGGGGGTTGGTTGGGTGGTGGGTTTTACTCTTGGGGGGGGCTTTTTATTTTTTTTCTGGGTAAAAGAGCTGTTTAACTTAGGGCAATGCCCTATAAATGGCCCTTTTAAGGAATATTGATAGTTTATTGTAGGTTAGGGGGTGTTTTTATTTTGGGCGGCTTTTTTATTTTTACAGGGCTATTATATTAGGTGAAATTGTTTTTAATTTTGATAATTTAGCTTATTATTTTTGTAATCTTAGAGTTTTTTATTTTTCGTAATTTAGTGTTTATTATTTTTTGTAATGTTACATTTTTTTTCGTAGTATTAGGTTTTTTAAATTTGTAATTTAGATTTTTTAATTTGTAGTTTATTTAATTTTTTTAGAATAGTTATGTTAGGTTAATTTATAGTTTAATGTTAGTTTTTTATTTTATTTCTTTTGCGCTAAACGTAGTGCGAAAATAACGCCAAAAAATTTGCGTTATTTTACTCTCCATAGTGCTGCCATTACGAGTTACTGAAAAGCCTCCTTGTGCTGTGCGTTATAGTGCGTTAAGCTCCATACCGCACAAATGCCAAGGGCTGATTTGACGTTCTCGTGCACGCTTTCCCCCATAGACATCAATGGGGAGAAAGTGTAAGAAAAAAAACTAACACCTGAAGTGCGGAATGGCGATCGCGTAACGCAACCCCATTGATGTCTATGAGGAAAAGAAAGTTACATTTAAACCTAACACCATAACATAAACCCCAAGTCTAAACACCCCTAATCCGCCGCCCCCGTCATCGCCAACACTAATAAAAGTTATTAACCGCTAATCCGCCGCTCCCCAACATCGCCGACACTAATAAAAGTTATTAACCCCTATTCCGTCGCTCCCTGATATCGCCGACACTAAATAAAATTATTAACTCCTAATTCGCCGCTCCCCGACATCGCCGACACTAAATAAAAATTATTAACCCCCTAATCCGCTGCTCCCAACATCACAGACACTAATAAAAGCTATTAATTATAACCCCCTAATCCTCCGCTCCCTGACATCTATAAAAACTATTAACCCCTATTCCTCCGCTCCACGAGATCTCCACCACTAAATAATGTTATTAACCCCTAATCCGCCGCTCCCCGACATCGCTGACACCTAAATAAACCTATTAACCCCTAAACCGCCTGCCCCCCATTTAGATTGTTTTAATTGGTATTTTTTTTTTTTTTTTCATTTTATTAGAATAGTAATGTTAGGTTAGGTTTAAACTTAGTTTTTTTTTTATTTCACAGGTAAGTTTTTATTTATTTTAAGATAGTTATATTGTAATTTTTATTTAAAGTTAGGGGGTGTTAAATTTAGGGGTTAATAGTTTAATTTAGTGTTTTGCGATGTGGGGGGCCAAAGGTTTAGGGCTTAATAGGTTTATTTAGTGTTGGCGATGTCGGGGAGCGGTGTAATAGTGGTTAATAATTATATCTAGTGTCGGCAATGACGAGGAGCAGTAGATTAGGAGTTAATAGGTTTATTTAATAGTCACGATGTGGGTGGGCGGCAGATTAGGGGTTAATGTGTTTTATATAGTATAAGTTTAGGCAGTTTATGGGTGTTAGTGTACTTTGTAACAGATTAGTTATGAGTTTTGTGAAATATTTTTGTTACACAAAATCCATAACTACTGGTCTCAGATCGCAGTACGGATAGTGTCAGCATAGGCTGTAATGCAAGCATTTTAGCCTGAACGCACAACCTGTAATACCGGCGCTATGTAAATCCCACACGCAAACGTAATTTTTTGAGTGCGGAATGGACGTTGCATTACAGGCTAAAATGCATGCGGTATAGCTATACCGCCGCAACTCGTAATATGCGTTCCACGCGCAATGGACAATTTTTCAGCGGTATAGCTGTACTGCAAATCTCGTAACCTAGCCGAAAGTGGTAAACCCCTAATCCGCCATTAACCCAAAACGCAAATAACCTAATTACAATATTAACTCCTAAACCGCCAACCCCCACAACGCCAACAACCTAATTACACTATTAACCCCTAAGCCGCCAAGCCCCCCACTGTCACGGTTCCCACCGTTCCATGCAGACAGCCAGGCGTGGTTGCCCCTTTGGGGGCAAGCGAGGGCCTTGAACATGGGTCCTCTTTTATCCTAGACTTGTTCTCTTGCCTCTAAGCCAAAGCTGCTTCTCTCTATTTGTGTGTGTGTGTGTGTGTGTGTATGCAGGCATTTCATTACCTTTCCTTATCCCGCCTGCAGCACTGGGGTTGGATTCTGGATATTGCTTTGCCTGCATCACCTGTACTCATTTACAACCTGTCAGCCAGGCTTACCTGGGACTTCCTACCAATTAGCAGCTCATTATCTGGCTATATAACTTTGCCTTTTCCTGTGCTTAGTGTCATTTCTTTGTTTCATGTTTCCTGTTTCTAGTTTAGGTGTCTTTGTTCCTGAATCCCCAAGACTGACCCTGACTTGTGACCCCAGCTCTGTTCATCGTTTACCTGCACCTCTAGCTTCCTTTGTTCTCTGCAATACCTTGACTATTCTCTTGGATTTACCCTTGTTTGCACAGCATACTCGGATCCTTGGTTTTTGCACACAGCCCCCGTGCATTTATTCACAGCCCAAGTGGTTTTCTTACCTGATCACTTTGAGCTGTGATACCTGTAAGGGTGAGCACATATCTCTGCTACAGACTCAAATCCAGGTAAGACCTTTACACCCACAATGCTAAGAATGAATCTAATCGCTAAGCCCCCTAACCTAACACCCCCTAAGTTAACCCCAGTTACATAAAATAAAAAAGACTATCTTCTTAATAAATTAATTAAAAAGTACCAAAATAAAAAAAATGTAACTTAAAAATTAAAATAAAAAACCTAACATTACATAAAAAAACTAACGGCTAGATTTAGAGTTTGGCGTTAGCCGTCAAAACCAGCGAAAGGGTCTAACGCTCACTTTGCAGCCGCGACTTTTCCATACCGCGGATCCCCCTACGCCATTTGCGTATCCTATCTTTTCAATGGGATCTTTCTAACGCCGGTATTTGGAGTCTTGGCTGAAGTGAGCGTTAGAAATCTAACGACAAAACTCCAGCCGCAGAAAAAAGTCAGGAGTTAAGAGCTTTATGGGCTAACGCCGGTTCATAAAGCTCTTAACTACTGTGCTCTAAAGTACACTAACACCCATAAACTACCTATGTACCCCTAAACCGAGGCCCCCCCACATCGCCGCCACTCTAATAAAACAATTTAACCCCTAATCTGCCGACCGCACACCGCCGCAACCTACGTTATCCCTATGTACCCCTAATCTGCTGCCCCTTACACTGCTGACCCCTATATTATATTTATTAACCCCTAATCTGCCGCCACCAACGTCGCTGCTACCTTACCTACACTTATTAACCCCTAATCTGCCGACCGGACCTCACCGCTACTATAATAAAGTTATTAACCCCTAATCCGCCTCACTCCCGCCTCACTAACCCTATAATAAATAGTATTAACCCCTAATCTGCCCTCCCTAACATCGCCGACACCTAACTTCAAGTATTAACCCCTAATCTGCCGACCGGACCTCACCGCTACTATAATAAATGTATTAACCCCTAAAGCTAAGTCTAACCCTAACAATAACACCCCCCTAAATTAAATATAATTTAAATCTAACAAAATAAATTAACTCTTATTAAATAAATTATTCCTATTTAAAGTTAAATACTTACCTGTAAAATAAACCCTAATATAGCTACAATATAAATTATAATTATATTGTAGCTATTTTAGGATTTATATTTATTTTACAGGCAACTTTGTATTTATTTTAACCAGGTACAATAGCTATTAAATAGTTAAGAACTATTTAATAGCTACCTAGTTAAAATAAGTACAAAATTACCTGTAAAATAAATCCTAACCTAAGTTACAATTAAACCTAACACTACACTATCAATAAATTCATTAAATAAAATAACTACAATTACCTACAATTAAACCTAACACTACACTAGCAATAATTAATTAATTACATGAAATACCTACAAATAAATACAATTAAATACACTAACTAAAGTACAAAAATAAAAAAAGCTAAGTTACAAAAAATAAAAAAATTAATTACAAACATAATAAAAATATTATAACAATTTTAAGCTAATTACACCTACTCTAAGGCCCTAATAAAATAACAAAGCCCCCCAAATAAAAAAATGCCCTACCCTATTCTAAAATTAAAATAGAAAAGCTCTTTTACCTTACCAGCCCTTAAAAGGGCATTTTGCGGGGCATGCCCCAAAGAATTCAGCTCTTTTGCCTGTAAAAATAAACACAATACCCTCCCCAACATTACAATCCACCACCCACATACCCCTAATCTAACCCAAACCCCCCTTAAATAAACCTAACACTAAGCCCCTGAAGATCTTCCTACCTTATCTTCACCACACCGGGTATCACCGATCCGTCCAGGCTCCGAAATCTTCATCCAAACCCAAGTGGGGGCTGGAGATCCATCATCCGGCTGAAGTCTTCTATCAAGCGGCAAGAAGAAGTCCAGAAGAGGCTCCAAAGTCTTCATCCTATCCGGGCAGAAGAGGGGATCCGGACAGGCAACCACCTTCATCCAATCTTCATCCGATGACGAGCGGCTCCATCTTGAAGACCTCCGGCGCGGATCCATCCTCTTCTTCCTATGTCCTAAGTCCGAATAAAGGTTCCTTTAAATGACGTCATCCAAGATGGCGTCCCTTGAATTCCGATTGGCTGATAGGATTCTATCAGCCAATCGGAATTAAGGTAGGGAAAATCTGATTGGCTGATTGAATCAGCCAATCAGATTGAGCTCGCATTCTATTGGTTGTTCCGATCAGCCAATAGAATGCGAGCTCAATCTGATTGGCTGATTGGATCAGCCAATCGGATTGAACTTGAATCTGATTTGCTGATTCCATCAGCCAATCAGATTTTTCCTACCTTAATTCCGATTGGCTGATAGAATCCTATCAGCCAATCGGAATTCGAGGGACGCCATCTTGGATGACGTCATTTAAAGGAACCTTCATTCGGACTTAGGACGTCGGAAGAAGAGGATGGATCCGCGCCGGAGGTCTTCAAGATGTAGCCGCTCGTCATCGGATGAAGATAGAAGATGCCGCTTGAATGAAGATGGTTGCCGGTCCGGATCTCCTCTTCTGCCCGGATAGGATGAAGACTTTGGAGCCTCTTCTGGACTTCTTCTTGCCGCTTGATAGAAGACTTCAGCCGGATGATGGATCTCCAGCCCCCGCTTGGGCTTGGATGAAGATTTCGGAGCCTGGATGGATCGGTGATACCCGGTGTGGTGAAGATAAGGTAGGAAGATCTTCAGGGGCTTAGTGTTAGGTTTATTTAAGGGGGGTTTGGGTTAGATTAGGGGTATGTGGGTGGTGGGTTGTAATGTTGGGGGGGGTATTGTATGGGTTTTTTTACAGGCAAAAGAGCTGAATTCTTTGGGGCATGCCACGCAAAAGGCCCTTTTAAGGGCTGGTAAGGTAAAAGAGCTTTTCTATTTTAATTTTAGAATAGGGTAGGGCATTTTTTTATTTTGGGGGGCTTTGTTATTTTATTAGGGGGCTTAGAGTAGGTGTAATTAGCTTAAAATTGTTGTAATATTTTTATTATGTTTGTAATTCATTTTTTTATTTTTTGTAACTTAGCGTTTTTTATTTTTTGTACTTTAGTTAGTTTATTTATTTGTATTTATTTGTAGGTATTTTATTTAATTAATTTATTGATAGTGTAGTGTTAGATTTAATTGTAGATAATTGTAGGTATTTTATTTAATGAATTTATTGATAGAGTAGTGTTAGGTTTAATTGTAACTTAGGTTAGGATTTATTTTACAGGTAATTTTGTAATTATTTTAGCTAGGTAGCTATTAAATAGTTATTAACTATTTAATAGCTATTGTACCTGGTTAAAATAATTACACAGTTGCCTGTAAAATAAATATTATTCCTAAAATAGCTACAATATAATTATAATTTATATTGTAGCTATATTAGGGTTTATTTTACAGGTAAGTATTTAGCTTTAAATAGGAATCATTTATTTAATAAGAGTTAATTTATTTCGTTAGATTTAAATTATATTTAAGTTAGGGGGGTGTTAGTGTTAGGGTTAGACTTAGCTTTAGGGGTTAATACATTTATTAGAGTAGCGGTGAGGTCTGGTCGGCAGATTAGGGGTTAATACTTTAAGTTAGGTGTCAGCGATGTTAGGGAGGGCAGATTAGGGGTTAATACTATTTATTATAGGGTTAGTGAGGCGGATTAGGGGTTAATACATTTATTATAGTAGCGGTAAGGTCCGGTCGTCAGATTAGGGGTTAATTATTGTAGGTAGCTGGCGGCGACGTTGTGAGGGGCAGATTAGGGGTTAATAAATATAATATAGGGGTCGGTGGTGTTAGGGGCAGCAGATTAGGGGTACATAGGTATAATGTAGGTTGTGGCGGTGTACGGAGCGGCAGATTAGGGGTTAAAAAAAATATGCAGGGGTCAGCGATAGCGGGGGCGGCAGATTAGGGGTTAATAAGTGTAAGGTTAGGGGTGTTTAGACTCGGGGTACATGTTAGAGTGTTAGGTGCAGACTTAGAAACTGTTTCCCCATAGGAAACAATGGGGCTGCGTTAAGAGCTGAACGCTGTTTTTTTGCAGGTGTTAGGTTTTTTTTCAGCTCAAACAGCCCCATGGTTTCCTATGGGGGAATCGTGCAAGAGCACGTTTTTGAAGCTGGCCGCGTCCGTAAGCACCACTGGTATTGAGAGTTGCAATGGCGGTAAATATGCTATACGCTCCCTTTTTGGAGCCTAACGCAGCCCTTCTGTGAACTCTAAATACCAGCGGTATTTAAAAGGTGAGGGGGAAAAAAAGCCAGCGTTAGCTATGTGGGTCATTACCGACAAAACTCTAAATCTAGCCGTAAATCTAGCCGTAAGAATATTTTTTAAAAAAATGTAATATTACAAAAAATCTAAAAATCTAAAATTACAGAAAAAAATAAACTATTATCCAAAATAAAAATTTTTAAACCTAATCTAATACCCCTATAAAAATAAAAAAGCCACCCCAAAATAAAAACACCCCCTAATCTAACACTAAACTACCAATATCCCTTAAAAGGGCTTTTACCCCCTAAAAGTAAAATGGGTACCTTGAATTCAATCTTCAGTGTGCGGTGAGAATCGCAGGAAGAGGATCTTCCACACTGGATGGCTCTGCGGCCACCGGCCCTGCTCAGCGGCAGTCAGTCCTGCTCCGCAACCTCTGGTCCTGCTCCGCCCGCTTTCACTCCAGTGCGCTGGATGAAGATAGAGCCGCCTGAAAGAAGACCTTGACCGTCGGACTTCAGAAATGGTGAGTATGTTTGTGTACCATTTTCTGGCCTATATTAGGGACCTTTAGGTCTTTTCAGGAGTTTGGTGTATCACCCTGCGCTCATATTTAACCTTTATTTTATATATATATATATATATATATATATATATATATATATATATATATATATACTTACGCAATATTTCCAAGATTCGCCCTTTTCTGAGCGCTAAGATGACAAAGAAAATAATCCACTCCCTTGTTATTTTCTGACTTGACTACTGCAATAACCTTCTTACTGGCCTTCCTCTTTCCCGCCTCTCCCCCCTTGAATCCATCCCAAATGCCTCTGCCAGGCTAATCCACCTTTCCCGTCGCTTTGTATCTGCTGCACTTCTCTGCAATTCCCTTCATTGTCTCCCCATGCACAGCAGAATTACATTCTAAAGTCTCACCCTTACATACAAAGCTCTCACCAACGCCGCTCCCCACTACCTATCCTCTCTAATCAACAAGTATACTCCAGCCCACCCACTAAGATTCAATAATGACCTGCTCCTTGCATCTTCGACTATCACCTCCTCCCATGCTAGACTCCAGGTCTTCTGTCATGCAGCACCTACCCTCTGGAACACTCTCCCTCGTCCTGTCAGGCTTTCTCCTAATCTTTCTTGTTTTAAATGCTCCCTGAGCATACCACCCAACTCAGTAATAAATTAATTTCACTTACCTAACATTTCCCTCATCTAACTCTGCATTAACATCTGTCTCAATCTTGCAGCTCTCACCCAGGGTCAGCTCCAAAGGGGGGCATTGGGGGGCAATGCCCACCCAAATGGTATGCTGTGCCCCCAGGGCAAAAAAAAGTGATATAAAAAATTTTTTTTACATTTTAAAAGTGACGGGTCCCCCAGGGTCCCAAATGTCGCATAAACCATTTGCGGCCACTGGACCCTGGAGATCCACCACTTAGGAGGGCCCAGCTAATCTCTTTACTCTCAGATAACAAATAAAGATACCAGATAACAAATAAAGTTGCATTTCCCTGCTGGTGCTCTCACAGTTAACCTAAGGCTTGCAATGCCCCTCCTCCTGCTAGCCCACTTACTATGGAGCTGAAGTGAGATGATTTCATCATCAGACCTCTGCAGGAAGTGCTGGGAGAAGCTAACAGTCAGTGAGAGGGAAGGCAGAATTAATTTAGTGAAAACACAGCCGTATAACCAATGTGTGTGTAAGAGTAGTATCCCTTCCCTATTGTGCTTTATATCCTGGCAGCCACAGATAAAGAAGCAAATTGGGAATTCCTTGGTTTCCCCACTGCAGGTCACACAAAACAAGTGTGCATTGTGCCTGCTTTATCTGCAGTGATCAGTGTAAAATGTGTGTCAGATCATAGGTGCTCAAATACACACACTTCAAATGTAGCTGTGGGACAATGAGTGAAATAGCCTTATGTTTATTATTTACATGTTTCAAAACATCTCCTATTTGTCCCCAAGGTTGTTTTATTATATATATATATATATATATATATATATATATATATATATATATATATATATATATATATATATATATACACACACACACACACATACATACACACAATACACACACTGCGTGTATATATATTGTTTGTGTGTGTGTATATATATATATATATGTGTGTGTATATACATATATACTGTGTGTATGTGTGTATATATATATATATATATATATATATATATACTCCTCCTGTAAGTAAATCCGTCCTCCTGGGTCAACAGCCTGGGTGCTAGTATGAAAAGATATATCTCAGTAAATGAAAGCACTCTCAGGACTTCTCAATAGTGGGTAAAAAAAAACCAGTGTTTATTAACGTTTCGGGGTTCACACAGACCCCTTCATCTGATGAAGGGGTCTGCGTGAACCCCGAAAAGTTAATAAACACTGGGTTTTTTTACCCACTATTGAGAAGTCCTGAGAGTGCTTTCATTTACTGAGATATACCTTTTGTGTGTATATATATATATATATATATATATATATATATATATATACATACATATATATACATACATACATACACACAGTGGCTGGTAGTTATCAACGTGTCAACTTTCCTGCCTTCGCCGGCCCAATACGCCCGCCTAAGCTCGCCTCACATCGCCGCCGCGGACCTGAAAAAATTCGCCTAAGTTATCAAATAAAGCTGTCAAAAAGCCGCGGGGCGATGAGCAGCGGACTGTGAGAGTTATCACTCATCCGATCTTGCTGCTCTTCGGCTTTTTCCCAGCTTTATTGCTAGCCTGTCACTAAGCACTCACACTAAACTGCACTGTTCTACCCCCTATACAGGCGCCCCCCCCGCAACTAAATAAAGTTACTAACCCCTAAACCGCCGCTCCTAGACCCTGCCGCAACTCTGATAAATGTATTAACCCCTAAACCGCCGCTCCTAGACCCTGCCGCAACTCTGATAAATGTATTAACCCCTAAACCGCCGCTCCTAGACCGTGCCACAACTCTGATAAATGTATTAACCCCTAAACCTCTGCTCCCGGACACTGCTGCCACCTACATTATACCTATTAACCCCTATCCTGCCCCCCCTACACCGTCGCCACCTATAATAAATTTATTTACCCCTATCCTGCCCCCCTACACCGTCGCCACCTATAATAAATTTATTAACCCCTATCCTGCCCCCCCTACACCGTCGCCACCTATAATAAATTTATTAACCCCTATCCTGCCCCCCACTACACCGCCGCCACTGTAATAAATGTATTAACCCCTAAACCTAAGTCTAACACTAACCCTAACACCCCCTAACTTAAATATTAATTAAATAAATCTAAATAATATTTCTATTATGAACTAAATTAATCCTATTTAAAACTAAATACTTACCTTTAAAATAAACCCTAATATAGCTACAATATAAATAAGAATTATATTGTAGCTATCTTAGGATTTATTTTTATTTTACAGGCAAATTTCAATTTATTTTAACTAGGTACAATAGCTATTAAATAGTTATTAACTATTTAATAGCTACCTAGCTAAAATAAAGAGAAATTTACCTGTAAAATAAAAACTAACCTAAGTTACAATTACACCTAACACTACACTATACTTTAATAAATTATTCCTATTTAAAACTAAAATCTTACCTTTAAAATAAACCCTAATATAGATACAATGTAAATAATAATTATATTGTAGCTATCTTAGGATTTATTTTTATTTTACAGGTAACTTTGTATTTATTTTAGCTAGTTAGAATAGTTATTAAATAGTTATTAACTATTTAATAACTACCTAGCTAAAAGAAATACAAAATTACCTGTAAAATAAATCCTAACCTAAGTTACAATTAAACCTAACACTACACTATCATTAAATTAATTAAATGAATTACCTACAAATAACTACAATTAAATACAATTACATAAACTAACTAAAGTACAAAAAATAAAAAAGCTAAGTTACAAAAAATAAAAAAAATAGGTTACAAACATTTTAAAAATATTACAACAATTTTAAGCTACTTACACCTAATCTAAGCCCCCTAATAAAATAACAAACCCCCCCAAAATAAAAAAATGCCCTACCCTATTCTAAATTAAAAAAGTTCAAAGCTCTTTTACCTTACCAGCCCTTAAAAGGGCCTTTTGTGGGGGCATGCCCCAAAGAATTCAGCTCTTTTGCCTGTAAAAGAAAAATACAACCCCCCCAACACTAAAACCAACCACCCACATACCCCTAATCTAGCCCAAACCCCCCTTAAAATAACCTAACACTAATCCCCTGAAGATCATCCTACCTTTAGTCATCTTCACTCAGCCGAGCCACCGATGGAACTGAAGAGGAGACCCGGACCGGCAGAAGTGATCCTCCAAGCGGCGCTGAAGAAATCTTCCATCCGATGAAGTGATCCTCCAAGCGGCACTGAAGAATTCTTCCATCCGGGCGATGTCATCTTCCAAGCGGCGCTGAAGAAGCCTTCTATCCGGGGGATGTCATCTTCCAAGCCGGGTCTTGAATCTTCATCCCGCCGACTCGGAACATCCTTCTTTACCGACGGACTACCGACGAATGAAGGCTCCTTTAAGGGACGTCATCCAAGATGGCGTCCCTTCAATTCCGATTGGCTGATAGGATTCTATCAGCCAATCGAAATTAAGGTAGGAAAAATCTGATTGGCTGATTGAATCAGCCAATCAGATTCAAGTTCAATCCGATTGGCTGATCCAATCGGATTGAAGGGACGCCATCTTGGATGACATCCCTTAAAGGAGCCTTCATTCGTCGGTAGTCCGTCGGTAAAGAAGGATGTTCCGCGTCGGCGGGATGAAGATTCAAGACCCGGCTTGGAAGATGACATCCCCCGAATAGAAGGCATCTTCAGCGCTGCTTGGAAGATGACATCGCCCGGATGGAAGAATTCTTCAGCGCCGCTTGGAGGATCACTTCATCGGATGGAAGATTTCTTCAGCGCCGCTTGGAGGATCACTTCTGCCGGTCCGGGTCTCCTCTTCAGTTCCATCAGTGGCTCGGCTGAGTGAAGACGACTATAGGTAGGATGATCTTCAGGGGATTAGTGTTAGGTTTTTTTAAGGGGGGTTTGGGTTAGATTAGGGGTATGTGGGTGGTGGGTTTTAATGTTGGGGGGGTTGTATTTTTCTTTTACAGGCAAAAGAGCTGAACTCTTTGGGGCATGCCCCCACAAAAGGCCCTTTTAAGGGCTGGTAAGGTAAAAGAGCTTTGAACTTTTTTAATTTAGAATAGGGTAGGGCATTTTTTTATTTTGGGGGGGTTTGTTATTTTATTAGGGGGCTTAGATTAGGTGTAAGTAGCTTAAAATTGTTGTAATATTTTTAAAATGTTTGTAACCTATTTTTTTTATTTTTTGTAACTTAGCTTTTTTATTTTTTGTACTTTAGTTAGTTTATGTAATTGTATTTAATTGTAGTTATTTGTAGGTAATTTATTTAATTAATTTAATGATAGTGTAGTGTTAGGTTTAATTGTAACTTAGGTTAGGATTTATTTTACTGGTAATTTTGTATTTCTTTTAGCTAGGTAGTTATTAAATAGTTAATAACTATTTAATAACTATTCTAACTAGCTAAAATAAATACAAAGTTACCTGTAAAATAAATATAAATCCTAAAATAGCTATAATGTAATTATTAATTACATTGTAGCTATCTTAGGGTTTATTTTACAGGTAAGTATTTAGTTTTAAATAGGAATAATTTATTTAATGATAGTGTAGTGTTAGGTGTAATTGTAACTTAGGTTAGTTTTTATTTTACAGGTACATTTCTCTTTATTTTAGCTAGGTAAGCTATTAAATAGTTAATAACTATTTAATAGCTATTGTACCTAGTTAAAATAAATTGAAAGTTACCTGTAAAATAAAAATAAATCCTAAGATAGCTACAATATAATTATTATTTATATTGTAGCTATATTAGGGTTTATTTTAAAGGTAAGTATTTAGTTTTAAATAGGATTAACTTAGTTCATAATAGAAATATTATTTAGATTTATTTAATTAATATTTAAGTTAGGGGGTGTTAGGGTTAGTGTTAGACTTAGGTTTAGGGGTTAATAATTTTATTACAGTGGCGGCGGTGTAGTGGGGGGCAGGATAGGGGTTAATAAATGTATTATAGGTGGCGACAGTGTAGGGGGGGCAGGATAGGGGTTAATAAATTTATTATAGGTTGCAGCAGGGTCAGGGAGCAGAGGTTTAGGGGTTAATACATATATTATAGTTGCGGTTGGCTCCGGGAGCGGCGGTTTAGGGGTTAATACATATATTATAGTTGCGGTGGGCTCAGGGAGCGGCGGTTTAGGGGTTAATATGTATAGAGTAGCTTGCGGTGGGCTCCGGGAGCGGCGGTTTAGGGGTAATAACTTTATTTAGTTGCGGCGGTGTAGGGGGACAGATTAGTGGTGTTTAGACTCGGGGTACATGTTAGGGTGTTAGGTGTAGACAGCTCCCATAGGAATCAATGGGATGTCTGTCAGCAGCGAACTTGTACTTTCGCTATGGTCAGACTCCCATTGATTCCTATGAGATCCGCCGCCTCCAGGGTGGCGGTTTGAAAACCAGGTACGCTGGGCCGTAAAAGTGTCGAGCGTACCTGCTAGTTTTTTGATAACTAGCAAAAGTAGTCAGATTGTGCCGCACTTGTATGCGGAACATCTGGAGTGACGTAAGAATCGATCTGTGTCGGACTGAGTCCGGCGGATCGAAGTTTACGTCACAAAATTTTACTTTTTCCGGTATCTAGCCTTTCATAACTAAGGCGAATCAGCCTCGCCACAAATACGCTGCGGAATTCCAGCGTATTTGAGGTTAACGGCTTGATAACTACCCCCCAGTGTGTGTGTGTACATGTGTATATATATATATATATATATATATATATATACACTGTGTGCGTATATATATATATATATATATATATATATATGTGTGTATATGTATGTGTGTATATATACAGTATATATATATATTTATATATACATACTGTATATACTGTGTGTGCGCTGGTAAATATCATTAATAATATCTGTACAAGTAATGTACTGCTTGGCACTCAAACTTATTGTCACATAAAAGCTTATTTGATCATTAGTAGGGTCATTGGTAGAGCTACACATGCAAACAGTGTCCACTGGCTGTGTCATATGTGGGAGACATTCCTGAGATATGAGAAATGTAACCCCTGCACTGCAATAAATCTGGTAAATGTAACTGCTGCGGCACTGCCATACATCTTATAAATGTAACCCCTATACTCCTTGAGATATGACACATGTAACCGCTGCACTTCCAGAAATATAAACAAATCTAACTCCTGTACAGCCAGAGATCTGATAAATGTAACCCCTGGACTGCCACAGTAGGTCTGCTCTTATATTGACTCTCATACAATGCGTGCCCCCTCGTGAAAAAAAAATGCCCCCCCATTTAATTCATTCTGGAGCCAACCCTGCTCTTACCTCCTGTTTCTCAACCTCCTAGCCTTCTAGATTGTAAGTTCCCACAGGAATAGGACCCTAGGGCCCTTAATTATTCCTGTATGTGTTTGTAAAATTTTGTCTTGTCTCTTACAAGTTTAAATCATTGTTTTATTTAAATTAATTGTACCCATGGACAGCGCTGCAGAATATGTTGGCAGTGGCGTCACTAGGGTTGGTGTCACCCGGTCCGGTAACTTATGGTGTCACCCCCCCCCCCATCTCCCCAGAAAGCAGACACAGGCACACACACATGCAAACACTCCAACACACTTAGAAACACACTCAGACACACACAAAAACACTCTGACACACACACACACAAACACTCAGGCACACACACAAACACTTAGACACACAAACACACACAGAAACACTCAGACACACACACACAAAAGTACTCAGACACACACACACACACACACAAACACTCAGGCACACACACAGAAACACTCAGACACACACACAAAAACACTCGGGCACACACACAAACACTTAGACACACACACACAAAAACACTCAGGCACACACACACAAACACAAAAACACTCAGGCACACACACAAACACTTAGACACACATACAGACAAAAACACTCAGACAGACACACACACAAAAGCACTCAGACACACACACACACACACACACACACACAAAAACACTCAGACACACACACATACAAAATATGTAAACTGCACTGCATTAATTATAAATCTCATGCCTAGAGCTGCTCCCTGGCTCAGCAGAGCATCAAATGAAAGATAAACAGAGCACTCTAAAAATAAATCACTAAAGAAAAGGTTTAGGCGAGCAAACTATGAAAATTCTGCTCTGACTCTGTTCCAAGTCTGTCAGTGCACAGCCCCGGGCCGCGTGCCTACCGATTCTTATGGCCAAGCACCTCTGCTTTCTGCCCACCCCCAGACCCCCCTCCTCCTACCTCTTCAGTGTGCACTTAGTTTACCGTAACCGTACCGATCTGGTGGGCATCATACGTGGCTCCTTCACTTTAGAGACAGTGTCAGACAGTCATGCGGTCAGGTGCCAGGCATCCCCCTCATGATTTCCCAGTTCCCGTTTAGAGAGACAGCACAGCAGTGAGTGACTCCACTGCTCCACACCTCACTGAGCAGTGAGCACAGATAGGCAGGCAGGTTTAGGCTAGCAGCGCAACTTTGCAAGCCCCACGGCACGCCCACAACATTCATAGTGAAATTGGGCAGAGGAGGAGCAAAGTACAAACAAGCAAAAGCAGCCGGGAAAACTATTTGTGGAAATTGCAGAGCTGGCTCAAGGGGCAAAAAAAATGAAATGTCTACAACTTCCCCAGTCCCACTAATGTTCACAAATGCTGGCCCCTCTAATAAAAATGTCTATGCATCTCTACATTGTATTTCTTTGAATTTCAATAATTTTTTTTTTTTTTGGGGTGGTGTCACCCCCTGGAGGGTGTCACCCTGATGCGACCTGCACCCCCCGCACCCCCCTAGTGACGCCACTGTATGTTGGCGCTTTATAAATAAAGTATACTAATAATATATATACATATATATATATGTATAGAAATATATTGTACTAAAACACTATTTTATATATATGTAAATAGTATCCCAAAAAAGTGAGTACACCCCTCACATTTTTTTAAATATTTGATTATATCTTTTCATGTGACAAAAATAAAGAAATAACACTTTGCTACAATGTAAAGTAGTGAGTGTACAGCCTGTATAACAGTGTAAATTTGTTGTACCCTCAAAATGACTCAACACACAGCCATTAATGTCTAAACCGTTGGCAACAAAAGTGAGTAAACCCCTAAGTGGAAATGTCCAAATTGGGCCCAAAGTGTCAATATTTTGTGTGGCCACCATTATTTTCCAGCACTGCCTTAACCCTCTTGGGTATGGAGTTCACTAGAGCAGGCCCATACCATGACACTCCCACCACCATGCTTGAATGTAGGCAAGACACACTTGTCTTTGTACTCCTCACCTGGTTGCCGCCACACATGCTTGACCCCATCTGAACCAAATAAGTTGATCTTGGTCTCATTGGACCACTGGACATGGTTCCAGTAATCCATGTCCTTAGTCTGCTTTTGTTCAGCAAACTATTTGCGGGCTTTCTTGTGCATCATCTTTAGAAGAGGCTTCCATCTGGGATGATAGCCATGCAGACCAATTTGATGCAGTGTGCGGCGTATGGTCTGAGCACTGACAGGCTGACCCCCCACCCTTCAACCTCTGCAGCAGTGCTGACAGCACTCATACATATATTTCCCAGACAACCTCTGGATATGACGCTGAACATGTGCACTCAAATTCTTTGGTCGACCATGGCGAGGCCTGTTCTGAGTAGAACCTGTCCTGTGAAACCGCTGTATGGTCTTGCCCATCGTGCGGCAGCTCAGTTTCAGGGTCTTGGCAATCTTCTTATAGCCTAGGCCATCTTTATGTAGAGTAACAATTCTTTTTTTCAGATCCTCAGAGAGTTCTTTGCCAGGAGGTGCCTTGTTGAAATTCCATTGACCGGTATGAGAGAGTGTGAGAGCGATAACACCAAATTTAACACACCTGCTCTCCATTCACACCTGAGATCTTTTTTTATTATTATTAATTGAAAGATGGGCAAGGTAGAAAATTTTAAATTAGTCTCCTGGAATATTGGAGGCATCACATCCCCCATTAAACTAAAAGCTATCTTAATTCAATTAAGGAAGATAAATACGGACATATCATTCCTCCAGGAAACACACTTACAACTTGAAAAGTACCTGAAATTAAAAACATCTTAGGTAAGGTATGTTTATGCCTCCCCAAGTCTAGGAAGAAAAAGAGGTGTTGCTATTCTAATAGGAAAAAAGATAATGGCCAGCGAGCGACCTGAAGGTTTTAGATTCCAGTGCAGATCCAGAGGGAAGATATATTATGGTGAAAATGAAGGTGGCCAAAATCATGTATACACTCTGTAACATCTATGTACCCAATGTCCTTGATCCGGCTTTCTGGGACTCTTTACAATCTAAAATTTTGCTCTTTCAGGAAGGATATTTAATCCTTGGTGGAGACTTTAACATGGCCCCACAATACCCCCTAGATAGGCTGAGACAAACTTTGAATTATCCGATAAGTAAAAGAGATAAACTCAAAGTCAAGACATTTAAAAAAAATATGCAGAATCTTGCAATACGAGACATCTGGAGAATGCAAAATCCAGATGTAAGGGATTTCACATGCCTTTCTAAGGCACATAAAACACTATCCAGAATTGATATATTCCTCACGGATGACAGGCTTCTTAATACAAGAGTAAAAGCAGGAATTCTACCTATCTCCCTTTCTGACCATGGGCCTATTGTTCTCCAAATACAGATAAATGACACAAATTAAAATCTGCCCGTTTTTTCTTTCCCACCTTTCTCTCAAAGGATTTAAAGTTCAAAAATTGGCTCAAATCCAAGTTTGAAGAATACGTCTAATTCAATAGTGATTACCTTAATCGCCCCCCCCCCATGGTATTTTGGGAGGTTGCAAAAGCAGTGCTAAGAGGAGAAAAAATATCATTCAGCTCCAATACATTAAGAAAACTCAGAACAAGAGAGAAGGATGTTGCGTTACCCAACAAATTTTACAAAATCCTCTCCCCTCTGATAGTTCCGAATCTATGCCAACTATACAATGCTATGTATATTGATGGCCTCCCGGTTCCCCCTCTGTTTTCAGCATCCTATACGACCTTAATACCCAAGCAGGGGAAAGATCTCAGATTGAAGGAATCTTATAGACCTATAGCTCTCCTGAACACTGACTATAAGGTCTTTACCTCGGTTCTAGCAAATAGACTACAGTCTACGCTAGCTACTATTATACATCAGGATCAAGCTGGGTTCCTCCATAAATGGAATTTGTCAGCAAAAATAAGGGGGATCCTACTGGTCGTTGACTACTTTAAGACATTAGAGAAAACAGTGCAGCGGGAGAGAGATGATATCCCAGACCTAGCAGTCATCTCAATAGATGCTGAGAAAGCATTTGACTCGGTACACTACGACCATCTACTTTTTTCCCTATCTAAATTTGGATTTGAAGGCAAATTCCTTCAGTTTATGGGGAACTTATACAACAAACCCCACATGAGACTGTTAGTTAATAATATACACCTTAGAAAGGGGAACACAGCAGGGTTGCCCTCTCTCTTCCCTTCTTTTTGATGTCTCAATTGAACCTCTGGCAATTATGGTTAGGCACCAACTTGAGGGTATAAAAATTGGTAGTAAAGAGCTCAAAATTGTTCTCTATGCGGACGACATTCTTCTCTATATATCAAATACCAGAAATAATCTACCTAAATTACTATCAATTATAGATCAATTTGGTTCTTTTTCAGGCTACAAGGTAAATACAAAGACCTCCATTAAATATACCCTTCTAAGATTGTCTTAGATTCATTTAAATATTTGGGTGTCTGGATTTCCTCTAACCTGGATAACTCTTACGCTCTCAACATTCTTCCAATACTGTCAGACATCAAAGAGAAACGGAAAAACTTGCAAAATCTCCCATTATCCATCTCAGGTCGGATATCCCTGTTTAAGATGGTTTTACTCCTGATATTGTTATACGTTTTGCAAAATGTTGCGATAATACTTAAAGGAAAAGATATCAGGTTGCTTAATATTGCCTTAAGAAGCTTCATATGGCAAAACAACACTCAGAGGACTGCTCTATCTAAATTGCAATTACATCCAAAATGTGGGGGTTTTGCACTACCAGACCTGCGCTGCCCCCTCGTGAAAAAAAAATGCCCCCCCATTTAATTCATTCTGGAGCCAACCCTGCTCTTACCTCCTGTTTCTCAACCTCCTAGCCTTCTAGATTGTAAGTTCCCACAGGAATAGGACCCTAGGGCCCTTAATTATTCCTGTATGTGTTTGTAAAATTTTGTCTTGTCTCTTACAAGTTTAAATCATTGTTTTATTTAAATTAATTGTACCCATGGACAGCGCTGCAGAATATGTTGGCAGTGGCGTCACTAGGGTTGGTGTCACCCGGTCCGGTAACTTATGGTGTCACCCCCCCCCATCTCCCCAGAAAGCAGACACAGGCACACACACATGCAAACACTCCAACACACTTAGAAACACACTCAGACACACACAAAAACACTCTGACACACACACACACAAACACTCAGGCACACACACAAACACTTAGACACACAAACACACACAGAAACACTCAGACACACACACACAAAAGTACTCAGACACACACACACACACACACAAACACTCAGGCACACACACAGAAACACTCAGACACACACACAAAAACACTCGGGCACACACACAAACACTTAGACACACACACACAAAAACACTCAGGCACACACACACAAACACAAAAACACTCAGGCACACACACAAACACTTAGACACACATACAGACAAAAACACTCAGACAGACACACACACAAAAGCACTCAGACACACACACACACACACACACACACACAAAAACACTCAGACACACACACATACAAAATATGTAAACTGCACTGCATTAATTATAAATCTCATGCCTAGAGCTGCTCCCTGGCTCAGCAGAGCATCAAATGAAAGATAAACAGAGCACTCTAAAAATAAATCACTAAAGAAAAGGTTTAGGCGAGCAAACTATGAAAATTCTGCTCTGACTCTGTTCCAAGTCTGTCAGTGCACAGCCCCGGGCCGCGTGCCTACCGATTCTTATGGCCAAGCACCTCTGCTTTCTGCCCACCCCCAGACCCCCCTCCTCCTACCTCTTCAGTGTGCACTTAGTTTACCGTAACCGTACCGATCTGGTGGGCATCATACGTGGCTCCTTCACTTTAGAGACAGTGTCAGACAGTCATGCGGTCAGGTGCCAGGCATCTCCCTCATGATTTCCCAGTTCCCGTTTAGAGAGACAGCACAGCAGTGAGTGACTCCACTGCTCCACACCTCACTGAGCAGTGAGCACAGATAGGCAGGCAGGTTTAGGCTAGCAGCGCAACTTTGCAAGCCCCACGGCACGCCCACAACATTCATAGTGAAATTGGGCAGAGGAGGAGCAAAGTACAAACAAGCAAAAGCAGCCGGGAAAACTATTTGTGGAAATTGCAGAGCTGGCTCAAGGGGCAAAAAAAATGAAATGTCTACAACTTCCCCAGTCCCACTAATGTTCACAAATGCTGGCCCCTCTAATAAAAATGTCTATGCATCTCTACATTGTATTTCTTTGAATTTCAATAATTTTTTTTTTTTTGGGGTGGTGTCACCCCCTGGAGGGTGTCACCCTGATGCGACCTGCACCCCCCGCACCCCCCTAGTGACGCCACTGTATGTTGGCGCTTTATAAATAAAGTATACTAATAATATATATACATATATATATATGTATAGAAATATATTGTACTAAAACACTATTTTATATATATGTAAATAGTATCCCAAAAAAGTGAGTACACCCCTCACATTTTTTTAAATATTTGATTATATCTTTTCATGTGACAAAAATAAAGAAATAACACTTTGCTACAATGTAAAGTAGTGAGTGTACAGCCTGTATAACAGTGTAAATTTGTTGTACCCTCAAAATGACTCAACACACAGCCATTAATGTCTAAACCGTTGGCAACAAAAGTGAGTAAACCCCTAAGTGGAAATGTCCAAATTGGGCCCAAAGTGTCAATATTTTGTGTGGCCACCATTATTTTCCAGCACTGCCTTAACCCTCTTGGGTATGGAGTTCACTAGAGCAGGCCCATACCATGACACTCCCACCACCATGCTTGAATGTAGGCAAGACACACTTGTCTTTGTACTCCTCACCTGGTTGCCGCCACACATGCTTGACCCCATCTGAACCAAATAAGTTGATCTTGGTCTCATTGGACCACTGGACATGGTTCCAGTAATCCATGTCCTTAGTCTGCTTTTGTTCAGCAAACTATTTGCGGGCTTTCTTGTGCATCATCTTTAGAAGAGGCTTCCATCTGGGATGATAGCCATGCAGACCAATTTGATGCAGTGTGCGGCGTATGGTCTGAGCACTGACAGGCTGACCCCCCACCCTTCAACCTCTGCAGCAGTGCTGACAGCACTCATACATATATTTCCCAGACAACCTCTGGATATGACGCTGAACATGTGCACTCAAATTCTTTGGTCGACCATGGCGAGGCCTGTTCTGAGTAGAACCTGTCCTGTGAAACCGCTGTATGGTCTTGCCCATCGTGCGGCAGCTCAGTTTCAGGGTCTTGGCAATCTTCTTATAGCCTAGGCCATCTTTATGTAGAGTAACAATTCTTTTTTTCAGATCCTCAGAGAGTTCTTTGCCAGGAGGTGCCTTGTTGAAATTCCATTGACCGGTATGAGAGAGTGTGAGAGCGATAACACCAAATTTAACACACCTGCTCTCCATTCACACCTGAGATCTTTTTTTATTATTATTAATTGAAAGATGGGCAAGGTAGAAAATTTTAAATTAGTCTCCTGGAATATTGGAGGCATCACATCCCCCATTAAACTAAAAGCTATCTTAATTCAATTAAGGAAGATAAATACGGACATATCATTCCTCCAGGAAACACACTTACAACTTGAAAAGTACCTGAAATTAAAAACATCTTAGGTAAGGTATGTTTATGCCTCCCCAAGTCTAGGAAGAAAAAGAGGTGTTGCTATTCTAATAGGAAAAAAGATAATGGCCAGCGAGCGACCTGAAGGTTTTAGATTCCAGTGCAGATCCAGAGGGAAGATATATTATGGTGAAAATGAAGGTGGCCAAAATCATGTATACACTCTGTAACATCTATGTACCCAATGTCCTTGATCCGGCTTTCTGGGACTCTTTACAATCTAAAATTTTGCTCTTTCAGGAAGGATATTTAATCCTTGGTGGAGACTTTAACATGGCCCCACAATACCCCCTAGATAGGCTGAGACAAACTTTGAATTATCCGATAAGTAAAAGAGATAAACTCAAAGTCAAGACATTTAAAAAAAATATGCAGAATCTTGCAATACGAGACATCTGGAGAATGCAAAATCCAGATGTAAGGGATTTCACATGCCTTTCTAAGGCACATAAAACACTATCCAGAATTGATATATTCCTCACGGATGACAGGCTTCTTAATACAAGAGTAAAAGCAGGAATTCTACCTATCTCCCTTTCTGACCATGGGCCTATTGTTCTCCAAATACAGATAAATGACACAAATTAAAATCTGCCCGTTTTTTCTTTCCCACCTTTCTCTCAAAGGATTTAAAGTTCAAAAATTGGCTCAAATCCAAGTTTGAAGAATACGTCTAATTCAATAGTGATTACCTTAATCGCCCCCCCCCATGGTATTTTGGGAGGTTGCAAAAGCAGTGCTAAGAGGAGAAAAAATATCATTCAGCTCCAATACATTAAGAAAACTCAGAACAAGAGAGAAGGATGTTGCGTTACCCAACAAATTTTACAAAATCCTCTCCCCTCTGATAGTTCCGAATCTATGCCAACTATACAATGCTATGTATATTGATGGCCTCCCGGTTCCCCCTCTGTTTTCAGCATCCTATACGACCTTAATACCCAAGCAGGGGAAAGATCTCAGATTGAAGGAATCTTATAGACCTATAGCTCTCCTGAACACTGACTATAAGGTCTTTACCTCGGTTCTAGCAAATAGACTACAGTCTACGCTAGCTACTATTATACATCAGGATCAAGCTGGGTTCCTCCATAAATGGAATTTGTCAGCAAAAATAAGGGGGATCCTACTGGTCGTTGACTACTTTAAGACATTAGAGAAAACAGTGCAGCGGGAGAGAGATGATATCCCAGACCTAGCAGTCATCTCAATAGATGCTGAGAAAGCATTTGACTCGGTACACTACGACCATCTACTTTTTTCCCTATCTAAATTTGGATTTGAAGGCAAATTCCTTCAGTTTATGGGGAACTTATACAACAAACCCCACATGAGACTGTTAGTTAATAATATACACCTTAGAAAGGGGAACACAGCAGGGTTGCCCTCTCTCTTCCCTTCTTTTTGATGTCTCAATTGAACCTCTGGCAATTATGGTTAGGCACCAACTTGAGGGTATAAAAATTGGTAGTAAAGAGCTCAAAATTGTTCTCTATGCGGACGACATTCTTCTCTATATATCAAATACCAGAAATAATCTACCTAAATTACTATCAATTATAGATCAATTTGGTTCTTTTTCAGGCTACAAGGTAAATACAAAGACCTCCATTAAATATACCCTTCTAAGATTGTCTTAGATTCATTTAAATATTTGGGTGTCTGGATTTCCTCTAACCTGGATAACTCTTACGCTCTCAACATTCTTCCAATACTGTCAGACATCAAAGAGAAACGGAAAAACTTGCAAAATCTCCCATTATCCATCTCAGGTCGGATATCCCTGTTTAAGATGGTTTTACTCCTGATATTGTTATACGTTTTGCAAAATGTTGCGATAATACTTAAAGGAAAAGATATCAGGTTGCTTAATATTGCCTTAAGAAGCTTCATATGGCAAAACAACACTCAGAGGACTGCTCTATCTAAATTGCAATTACATCCAAAATGTGGGGGTTTTGCACTACCAGACCTGCGCTTTTATAATTATGCCTTTTTAGCACGTATAGTGGCAGACTGGATTTTGTCCAATAATTATGTTACAGACAATAAATTGGAGAATATCTGTTTCTTCCTGTAGCTCTAATCCATTGTAAGCCCAAGCTGATACCTCAAGAAATAAAATCACTTAAAAATATTTTCAACCCTATTCAAAGTTGGTGGAAAATAGGTAAGTTTCTGACTTTGGATTGTAATGTGTCAAAATATTTCCCATTCATGGGCAACCCCAGATTTTTAGCAGGTATACACTCGGCACCATTCCAAAGATGGTGCGGCCTAGGCTTGGATAGGGCTATCCACTTTATCAACAGTGAAAATCTGTCTGTCAAAACTTTTGACTCACTTAAACAAGAATTTAATCTCTTTAATAAAGAGTTTTTTTGCATATCTGCAAGCTAGCCACTTTGTAGCAGAACTAACAAATGAGTCAAGCTGGCATTGGTCCTGGGGGAATCTGGAAAGTTGGTTAACTTTGGTTAAGAAAGGACATATGTCTATCTCTCCATGTTACCATCTTCTTATTTCTCTTAAGGGCAGATCGAATCTTGAAAAGCTCTCTGCAGATTGAAATAATTTGATCCCTGACAATAATATTGATGTAGGGTTTGTCCAACTTTCTATTGTAAAAACAGTACAGGTTACACTGTCCTCCACTTGGAGGGAATCACACACTAAGCTTCTTTGCAACTCATACTTTACCCCTGAAAAAGGTTTTAGATGCAGAAACACAGAATTTAATAAGTGCCCTAAGTGATCAAAGCCTGCAGCCGATCTTGTTCATATGTTATGGAACAGTCCCAGAATCAGACAATTCTGGAGAATTTTGATTAAAAAACTCACTCAAGGTCTTCCCTCTGGTTCTGACACTGGTTTATATTGTGTTTCTAGGGTCGCATAGGGAAAAACCATATCCACAGGATAAACTAATCAATATGACTGTCCTTGCAGCCAGATACCTAATTTTTAAGTAATGGAAAACGAACGCAACTCCATCTATCGTAGAAGTTAAAAATTTCTTGAAAAAGCAATGTATATTAGAACAGATTGACACTAGTATGAAGGATGAAGCCGACATTAGGCTGTTTTTTACAAAGTGGTCTGTATTTATCAAAACCTTTCCTCCAGCTGAAATAGACTATATGATTTTTCCATTTAGGAATTTAGAATTAGTGCTACTGGGATTATGGTAAAATCTTACACTACTGCCTTGCCCATCATATGTTTTCTTTATTCTTTTTTTTCAATTTTTTTCTTTCTCTTAGGAATACAGGGACTATTATCAGGTACTAGTGGAACAGAAAAACTTACTATAATTCGAAGTTCCTCGTTAACTTAACGACCAGAATAGTAGAGGAGGGGGGTTGAAGGGTATTGGAGGGAGGGTGGGGGGAGATTGAGGAAACAGAAAATAGAAACTCTGGTACCCATTCAGGAGTAATATGAAGCCTTGTGAATTATTTAGATAAGGTAGTATGTCCTTGGTTATGTTAATTCATAAGGTTATTTTCTGTGTTTTTGGACTGAAAATTTTTCAATTATTTTGGGGACCAAAATGTAAAGACCAGATTATGGTATAACTATAAATTGTATAACTCAGGTTTGAACACTGATTTGTAAGACTTGTATTTATTTATTGTGTAAAAAATGGGTTTAATCATGTTCCCTACCTCTTTCTTTTTTCTGTACCCTGAAATAGATTACCAATTCAAAATAAAAATATTTTTAAAAAAAAGACCAATATAGACTCTAGATCATTGTACTCCCATTATTTCTACTGGTAAGAGTTCAATTACTACCAACCTATTTACCATATGTATTATTATTCAGAAATTATTAAACTACCTCTTCTAATTTATTCCATGAATGCCTGTAGGTCTAGTTTTATATTAAGACCTCTTGGGTTTGAGCTATCTAACATGTGAATCCATTTTGTTTCACATTTTCTAAGATTCATGAGTCTTGATAGCTGGTTAGAATGTAGTGGAATTGTTTCTGCTACCATTATATTCAGACTACTGGGATCATTATTATGATCATTTCTGAAATGATCTGAGACACTGCTTTGTGAAATCCTCCTTTATATTCTCTAAATGTTTATATAATTTATATTTTATCTTCCTTTTTGTCCTTCCGACGTAGATCTTGTCACAACTACACAACAGGACATACACCACATAGGTAGACACACAGGTTGATCTACCCTTAATGTTAAATTCCAATTGGAAATGGTGTCACCCCTCTTTATTCTTCCACACATACAACAGTTCTTTTGACCACATTTATTGGTCCCATTGTTCAAGCCCAACCACCCCAAAAGTTTGTTCTTCTCAAATTCTATCTTACTACTATCTTTCCTTCATTTAAATTATATTTTTCTTTTTTTTCTGAAAATAAATGTGGGGTTTTTCATTTTAAAAATCCCACAATAAAGGGTCTACCTTTACAATGCCCCAATGCTTCTTTATTGTGGATTCAATAAAACCTGCTACTGTGCTAAATTTAATATCAACCTTCTTACATGGCTTTCTTCCTCTCATGATCAATAACTCTTTCCTATCCTAATCTTTGCTTTTACATCTAGCTTGTTGTATTACAGTAGCTTGGGATCATATCCTTTTTGTATAAAAATGTGTTGCAATATAATATTTGCCTCTTCTTCGAAATCTAAATCCAAAGTGCAATTCCTTATGATTCTTCTGAACTGGCCAAAAGGAATATTGGATTTTAAACAAGGCAAATGTCCACTATTGGCATTTAGGGATCCATTACTCTCTGTACTTTTCCTAATATTCTTTACCCCTACCTTATTTGTAAAAAATGAAGTAGAGAAATTAAATTTTATTTTTCTCTGCTTTACCTTCAAAGTTGAGATTACACTGATTATTGTTAATGAATTGAAAGAATTCAAGGGCTTTATGTCCATCCCCTTTCTATACATTAATTATATCATCTATGTAGTACAATATGTGTATGTTATTGACGTTGGGATTATTATTCAATATATATTTGTCCTCAAATTGGGCCATAAAGATATTTGCATATGAGAGAGCCATGGTTGTGCCCATAGCTGTCCCTTGAATATGTTGGTAAAATATACCCTCAATTTCAAAATAGTTATGCTCTAAGTTAAAGCATATTCCCTTAATCAAAAACTGTACATGTATAGCAGGGCTACCCTAACTCTTGCATTGGTCTTTGAATGCTTGTATGCCTAATAAATGTGGGATACTGTTCTATAGAGAGTATACGTCACATGTGATCCATGTCAGGGTTTCACCCTGCTTTCGTTATTTGCTGCTTGGCTGCCCCTTTTACTCACCTGTCTCTCTCCTCACCTGCTGCAAAGTATGTAACGCTGCTCACTACACCCAGGCACCATCTTATGGCCAAACTGGAGAACATCATCAGTAAGAGACAGGTTGCAGTCTAGAATTGGGATGTCATCACTTACTATTTAAGTGCCTCAGTTCAATCTGCCTCTGCCTTTGTGTTGTCTCAAACTTCTTTGTGAGTTCCTGTTCCTGTGTATAACCCTGCTTGTTTGACATCCCTTCTGGTTCCAGATCTCTGGCTTGTTCCTGACTCTGCTAAACGTTGTGTACCTGACCCCGGCTCGTCTTATTACCAGCTCTGGCTTTGACTCCTGGCTTGTCGTTTGGCTTTTGGACTCTATTATTTTTTTTAATTATTTAATAAAGGTGTGATTATTTTAGCATTTCACATCTCCGTCTGATTCCTGGTACCCTGACATTACACAAGGGCCATGAATTCTGACGATGCTAATAATCTATCTTTACCCACCATAATTTCCAGGATGGATGAACAGGATCACTGCACAGATCAATTTACACTAGCCCTGCAAACCCTTCTGACTCACACTGCTAACTTGGATCAGAGTGCCCCACAAGCTATTATTATCATTTATTAGTATAGCGCCGCGGTAGTGCTGGGCACAATGATAGGGTTATACAATGACAAAGATTTGTGATAAAATACAAAACATAATAAAACTAAACAAATCTAGTACAGGAGGAAGAGGGCCCTGCTCCGGAGAGCTCACAGTCTATAGGGTTAGGGTGCAGTGACATAAGGTTGGGGTAGCTTGTTACATCGGTTGTAGTTGCAGCAGTGAGTCAGGCAGTTCATGTATATGTATTAGTTTGGTTCAGATGAGGGATGGAGGAGAGATCGTAAGCCTCTTTGAATAGGTGAGTTTTCAAGGAGCATCTGAAGCTATACAAGGTTGGAGACAGTCTTATGGAGCAGCGTAGAGAGTTCCAGAGGACAGGAGCAGCATGTGCAAAGTCTTGGAGGCGGGAGTGGGACGTAGAGATAACAGGAGTGGAGTGACGTAGGTCAGATTTTGATAGAAGAGGACAGGATGAAGAATATTTCACAATGACAGAGGAAATATGGTTGAGAGTTAGACCGTTGAGTGATTTGTAAGTTAGGGTTAATACTTTAAATTGCATTTTGGAGTGTATGGGGAGCCAGTGTAGAGACTGGCAGAGCGGAGCAGCTGATGTAGACTTAGGTGGATGAGTCTAACAGAAGCATTCATAATAGATAGGAGGAGAGGCGGTGTTTTGGAAGGCCATTTAGGAGTAGATTGCAATAATCGATGCATGACAAAATGAGGGAATGAATAAGTATTTTTGTAGCTTTTTGAGTAAGGAAGGGACGAATTCTGGAAATGTGTGAACGACAGCATTTGGTAAGCGCTTGTATTTGTGGGTTCAATGTGAGTTCTGAGTCTAGTGTGATCCCAAGACAGCGGACTTGGGGTGAGGTGTTGAGAAAAGAGTCTCCAACCGTCAGAGAAATGTCAGGTGTTGGATGTCTTGAGGGGGGATAAGAAGCAGCTCAGTTTTGGACAGATTGAGTTGGAGGTAGACATACAAGAGGAAATTGCAGAGAGACCATCAGAAATCTGGTTGAGTAAAGAGGGAGAGATATCAGGAGAGGAAAGATAGATTTGGGTATCATCATCATATAAGTGGTACTGGAATCCAAAGGAGGCTATACGTTTTCCAAGGCAGGATGTATAGAGAGAGAAAAGCAAGGGGCCCAAGACAGAGCCTTGTGGTACTCCAACTGAGAGAGGCATAGGATCACAAGTTATGGTGTTAAAGGAAACTGAAAACAAGCAGCTTGAGAGATATGAGGCAAACCAGGAGAGGGCTGTGTCTCGGATGACAAATGAAAGTAGCATTTTTAGGAGGAGAGGATGGTCCACTGTGTCAAAAGCTGAGGACAGGTCAAGAAGAATTAGTAAGGAGTAATGGCCATTGATGACAGGCCCCTTCAGCCCGCACTCATTACTCATGAAACTGCACCATTATCCATTGTTGTTGGGGCTCTCTATTATGAAACGCTACAGTTCCAAGTGATAACTTCTCTGCATTTTCCAGTTGTTCTGGGTTATCCATGGCTTCAAAAGCACAATCCCAGTCTTGACTGGTGTAGGTGTCATGGTCCTTGCAATGTACTTCCACTTGTCTCTGGAAACCAGTCAAAGTCTTGTGCACTTCTTCAGTATCTCAACTGCCAGAGGAGTACCATGAGTTTCAAGATGTTTTTGACAAAGTGCTGGCTAGTACGTTGCCTCCTCACCGGTCTTACGATTGCACTATTAACCTGCAACCCGGAGCCATTCCTCCTCGGAGCCAAGTTTACCCTCTGTCTGTTGTGGAGAATAAAGCCATGGATGAGTATGTTGATGGTGCCTTATTGCAGGGGATCATCCGCAAATCCTGCTCTTCAGCAGGAGCTGGCTTCTTAGCGAAGAAGAAGGGTGGCAAGTTAAGACCATGTATTGATTATAGGGGTCTTAATCATCTTACCATTAAAAATGCTTACCGTATTCTGCTCATCAAGGAACTCTTTGACCGCCTCAAGGGAGCTATGGTGTTTTCTAAACTCGATCTGAGAGGAGCTTACAATCTCGTTAGGATCAAAGAGGGCCATGAAGGGAAAACAGCATTTAACATCGGGCATTATTAAAATATTGTAATGCCGTTTGTCCTTTACAATGTTCCTGCTGTTTTCAAGGAATTTATTAATGATTAACGAGATATGTTGCAACAGTGTGTTGTGATGTACTTAGACAATATCCTCATACAATCATACTTGAGGCTCATTGTTCTGATGTCACATGGGTACTTCAGAAACTATGTGAGAACAGCCTGTTTTGCAAATTAGAGAAATGTGAGTTCCATCAAATTCAAATCACCTTTCTAGGTTATGTAATTTCTGCTGCAAGGTTCTCCATGGATACTGAAAAGCTATCTGTGATTCTGCAGTGGCCCCGCCCAGTTGGTCTTCAGTCTATTCAACGTTTTTTGGGCTTTGCCAATTACTATAGAAAGTTTATTAAAAACTTTTTTTCTTTGGTCAAACCAATCACAGACATAACCCGTAAGGAGAATGATCCACTCCATTGGTCACCTACAGCAATTAAGGCTTTTGAAAGTCTTAAGTCTGTTTTTGTTGCTGCCCCATTCTGGCTCATCCTAACCCTGCTCTGTCTTTCATTCTAGAGGTCGATGCATCTGAGATAGGAGTAGGCCCCCTCTTATCTCAACATTCTACACCTGAGGGTTCCTTGCATCCGTGAACGGATTCTTCTCTAAGAAATTGTCTCTAGCTGAGTGCAATTGTGAAATTGGTGACAGGGGATTACTGTCCATAATTTTGCCACTCAAGGAATGGAGGCAACTTCTTGAGGGTACCGGTGCTCATCCTCACTGGTCACAAGAATTTGACTTACCTATCCGAAGCTAAACGCTGGTCACCCCGACAGGCCAAATGGGCGAAATTTCTGTCTCGGTTCAATTATGTGGTCTCTTACCTGCCTGGTAGTAAAAATGTTAGGCTGATGACTTCTCTCGACAATTCTCACCTCTTTCCAAGGAGGAGTCTGTACCCACTCCAGTTATACCTCCTGACCAAATTTTGACCACCATATGTTAAATTTGACTTATCCCTTGGGGGAAGAGATCCTGGCTGCACAAACCAATGCCCCTCCAGAGAAATATAGTTGCAAGTGCTTTGTACCTGAGAATCTTTGCACCAATCTGTTGCACACTTACCACTGTCCTAAAGCCACAGGTCACCCAGGTAAGAACCAAATGATTTGGTTTGTCACTCGACAATTCTGGTGGCTAGGTCTTCATTCTGATGTTGCTGCATATGTTGCCTCCTGCTCGGTCTGTGCACAGAATAAGACTCCTCAAAGTCTTCCTGTTGGTCTTCTCTAACCTATTGCTTATGGTGAGTGTCCTTGGACACATCTATCCATGGACTTCATTGTCGACCTTCCTGTTTCCAATGGCAATACTGTTATCCTGATGGTTGTTGACCGTTTTTCCAAAATTTCACATTGCATTCCCTTGAAGAAGCTGCCTACTGCTCAGGAGCCTGCTTCAATTTTTGCCCGGGAGGTCATCCGTTTGTGCCCAAATGGGGATCCAGCTTTCCTTCTCCTCTGCCTATCACCCTCAATCTAATGGGCTGTGGAACGGTTAAACTAAGCTCTGGAATAGTTCCTCCATTGCTATGTCTCAGATCATCAAAATAACTCATCTGACCTGTTGCCTTGGGCGGAGTTTGCTCGTAATAGTGCTATCACTGCTTCCTCCCAGTTGTCCCGTTCAAGACGAACTATGGGTTTCAACCATCCTTGTTCATGTCTCAGTGTATTCCGGCTATGGAGGAGCATCTCCGGCAACTCCATTCCACTTGGGTGCAGATTCAGGATTGGCTTCATCGGTCTATAGAAAGCCAAAAGTTCCAGGCTGATCAAAGGCGTCAACTTGAACCTTTGTGTGCCTTCCAATAAACTGGTTCTTTGTTATGTTGGTCCTTTTTGAATATTCTATTGGGTCAATCCTATTGCCTACGCTCTTGACCTTCCTTCCGCAATGCGCATCTCCAATGTTTTTCATGTCTCCCTATTGAAACCATTGGTTTGTAATCAGTTTACCACTGTGTTGCCTCACCCCCATCCTATTTCTGTTGCCAACCATGAAGAATATGAGGTCAGGAGCATTATTTACTCTCGTATAGCTAAAGGTTGTGTACAGTATTTGGTTCACTGGAGGGGTTACGGTCCGAAAGAGCCTTCATGAGTTCCCTCCCCTGATGTTCAAACTCCTGCCCTCCTATGTGCCTTCCATTCCTGTTTCCCCAATAAGCATTTTTGTACTCCCATGGGGGAGGGTCGTTGAGGGGAGGGTACTATCAGGTTTTAAACAGGAAGACTTTTGCTTGTTAGTTGCTGCTTGGGTGCCATTTGTACTCACCTGTCTCTCTCCTCACCTGCTGCAGAGTGCTTACTACACCCAGGCGCCCTCTTATGGCCAAGCTGTAGAACATCATCAGTGAGAGACAGGTTGCAGTCCCAGAATTATGATGTCATCACTTAATATTTAAAGTTCCTCAGTTCAGTCTGCCTTGTGTTGTCTCAAACGTCTTTGTGAGTTCCTGTTCCTGTGTATAACCTAGCTTGATTGATGTCCCTTCTGGTTCCTGATCCCTGGCTTGTTTCTGACTCTGCTAATCTTTGTGTTCCTGCCCCCGGCTCATCTGACTACTCGCCTTGGCTCCTGACCTTGCCTGTCTGACTACCAGCTCTGGCTTTGACTCCTGGCTTGTCATTTGGCTTTTGGACTCTTTATTATTTTGTGTTACTATTTAATAAAGGTGTGATTATTTTAGCATTTCACATCTCTGTCTGATTCCTGGTACTCTGACAATCCATCTAAATCGTTATCCAATTCTAACCCTTCAAAGATGTTAATGACCTCCGTTGTGTCTTTTAAGTATGATTTTATTTTCTTCACCATTGGCTGCATGAACCAATCAATTTATGCAGATAAATTGCTAGAGATAGAACCTATCCTGGAGACAATTGGATGGGTTCTTATGCACTTTTGGCAGGTGATAGAAGATAGGCATTTGCATTATTTGTCTGTAGCTCACATGAACATTTCTATTATTCACTCGGAAGAAAATATTATTTTTAATTTAAAATCTATCATCTATCTATCTATTATCTATCTAAATTTAAAATATACATCTATAGTGTTCTATCTATATATACTGTATGTGTGTATATATATATATATATATATATATATATATATATATATATATATATATATATATATATATATATAGTATATATATATTATATAAATAGTGCAAATTCTTCAAACATTTTTGTATAAAACATATAAAATAAAATGTCATCCTTTAAAAAGTGTATGAGGGGAAATGGAGAATACAGTAATGGAAGCTTATTGGTCACATTAACTAAAGCTATTATGAGAAAGCACTGGTAGTGTGTCATTGTAATATTCTAACTAAAGTGGTTTAGTTAGTGGATAAACTGACAATTTATTTGGATACATACAATTTAAGTATGAAATGTATCTATATTTGTAGCTTTTGCTCAATATGGAGAGGAAAAGAGCAGATACTATATATAGCAATTAATAGTTAAAAGATTCAAGAGGAAGGAATAACTTGACTTCCAATATGATTGAGACTGAGAATATGCAAGAATGGAGTTTAATGTTTAGAAGTATTTGGGTTTATGGCAATCACTGTGAGCCTAAGCAGAATGCAATGGTGAAAATAGGTAGTATTCGTTAAGCAACACAGGAATCTCAGTATAAGGTAGTTACTGTCAGCGTGAGCTAAATATATATTTGCTTTAAAACAACCAGCGTATATAAGTAGCACAATTTTAGAACAGTCCAGACACAGGAACATAGATGTAAGATAGAGCAGCAATAGTTAGTAGTCAGGCAGAGTTAAGCAACAATCCGTTATGGAGAAACAGTGAGAAGCACAATTTCCCAAGTAGCTGAGAGTTGTATTATACATGCGGTTAGTGGCTCAGTTCATAGACGTCACAGGATCAGAAGAGAGCTGCATCTGGTTTTTAACAATTATGGCGATAGTTGGCAATCCAATACTAGGCGTCCTGTAGCAGAGCGGCTGTGGAGTAACCTGAGAGACCGCCACTGAGGGCGGAAGATGCGTTGCAGATCTGGCCATGTGATATGGAGACTCTAGCAATTTTAAAAGGAGTCTGTTTCGCTTAGCTTGCAATACAGCAGAAGTAGAAGGACGGAGACGAGTATGCAAGATAATGCATACTACTGATAGTAGGAACTTCAAATAAACTATCTGTATTCCGACAGCTTAGGAACCTGAGAATAACCAAGCATGTAACAGATGAGGAGGTTGGCTTAAGTAGGGAAGGATGTTACAGGCATTCCTGAACACAGCATAAACTAACTGCAATTCTAATATAACAGCTAGTTCCATGTATAAGGTTATTTATATGAATTGTTACTCTTATTTACATTATACAACATTTCACATTAGTGAACAATATTGTTATGCTTTTGCATTATGTTATAGTGATGATGACTTATGGTTCACCATATTTTTCTGCTTTTATTATTTTTACAATTATTACTCCACTAGGTATAGTGTACCTCTGACGAATCCTATTTTTTTTTTTAATTCTCTCTATCCTTAAGTAAGTTTAGACAAAGTAAAACCTTGCAGGCTTTTGCAACTTTTGAATCAAGTGTGTTTGCTAACATACATATATATTTTATCCGTTTTAACAATTTTCATTAATTCAGTTTGTTTATTTATTTAATAACATACGGCTAGATTACGAGTTTTGCGTTATGAGTAAAAAAGCAGGGTTAAGGCTCATAACGCTGCTTTTTCACTACCTATGCTATTACGAGTCTTGTAGGTACAGCTGTCCCGCACACTTTTTTGGCCGTACCGCAAATTAACTTACGCAATTTGCGTAAAGTCTTTTTTCAATGGGACTTCCATTGCGCCAATATTACAGGCTTTTTTATGGAGGCCAAAAAGTGAGTGGTACAGCCTATCCCGCAAGATTCATAACACATTCTAAAGTCAGTAGTTATGAGTTTTACACTACAAAGCTGTAGCATAAAACACATAACTAAAGTGTTAAAAAGTACACTAACACCCATAAACTACCTATTAACCCCTAAACCGAGGCCCTCCTGCATCAAAAACACTAAAATAAAATTATTAACTCCTAATCTGCTGCTCCGAACATCGCCGCCACTAGAATAAACATATTAACCCCTAAACTGTCGCACTCCCGCCTCGCAAACACTAGTTAAATATTATTAACCCCTAATCTGCCGCCCCTAACATCGCCGCCACTATACTAAAGTTATTAACCCCTAAACCTAAGACTAACCCTAACACCCTCTAACTTAAATATAATTAAATCAAATCTAAATACAAATTACTTTCATTACCTTAATAATTCCTATTTAAAACTAAATACTTACCTGTAAAATAAACCCTAAGATAGCTACAATATAACTAATAGTTACATTGTATCTAGCTTAGGGTTTATTTTACGGGCAAGTTTGTATTTATTTTAACTAGGTAGAATAGTTACTAAATAGTTATTAACTATTTACTAACTACCTAACTAAAATAAATACAAATGAACCTGTAAAATAAAACCTAACCTGAGTTACACAAACACCTAACCTTACACAACAATTAAATAAATTACATAAATTTAAATACAATTACCTAAATTACAAAAAAAACACTAAATTACACAAAATAAAAAATAAATGATAAAACTAATTACACCTAATCTAATAGCCCTATCAAAATAAAAAAGCCCCTCCCCCAAAAAAATAAAAAAAAAAGCCTAACCTACAACAAACTACCAATGGCCCTTAAAAGGGCCTTTTGCAGAGCATTGCCCTAAAGAAATCAGCTCTTTTACCTGTAAAACAAATACAAACAACCCCCCAAATAGTAAAACCCACCACCCACACAACCAACCCCCCAAATAAAATCCTAACTAAAAAAACCTAAGCTCCCCATTGCCCTGTAAAGGGTATTTGGATGGGCATTGCCCTTAAAAGGGCATTTAGCTCTATTGCTGCCCAAACCCTAATCTAAAAATAAAACCCACCCAATAAACCCTTAAAAAACCTAACACTAACCCCTAAAGATCCACTTACAGTTTTGAAGAGCCGACATCCATCCTCAACGAAGCCAGGAGAAGTCCTCAACGAAGCCGGGAGAAGTCTTCATCCAAGCCGGCAGAAGTGGTCCTCCAGACGGGCAGAAGTCTTCATCCAGACGGCATCTTCTATCTTCATCCATTGGGCATGGAGCAGGTCCATCTTCAAGACATCCGGCGCGGAGCATCCTCTTCAAATGAAGTCTTCTTCCCGAATGAATGTTTCTTTAAGTGACGTCATCCAAGATGACGTCCCTTGAATTCTGATTTAAAGGTGAAAAAATCCTATTGGCTGATGCAATCAGCCAATAGGATTGAGCTTGCATTCTATTGGCTGTTCCAATCAGCCAATAGTGTGTGAGTGAGATATAGCGCCAAAAGACCTAACACCTCTAGCTCTGAACAGAGGCTTACTAGCTAGCCTGAAGAGGGGTTAATGTAATATAGTTGATTATGTTCAAAGCGCCTCAGATGGGCCGGGTGTTATATGGGGATGGTGTTTTGATTAACAGGTATGTTTATGGGGACTTCCGGTGGGCGGCCGTTGCGGGAGGACGCTGGATTGTGGAGCTCCGTGAGTCTCAGCTCACAGTTATAATCCTTGGCAGGGTTACATTACTATACCTGCCCGGACCAGTAATACTAGGAGCGCATTAGATCTGCTCCCCCACCGGTAGGAGAAAAAGTTAATCCAGAAGGCGGGAGACCGCAGCGGCAATCAGAGAGACTAGACCTTCCGGTCAGCAGAGGAAGGGAAAGAGAGTGGTCAGACCAGTTAAGGCCGGTCCGGGGAGACACGGTGCTCGGAAGCTGGAGACAGCCGCACACAGAAAGGACTACTGCTGGTGAGTCAGGTGGTGGTGCTGCGGCCGCCATCTTGTTTTTCGGCCCTACTTGGGAACTTGAGTAGTGAGCATAAAAGGGACCTAGAGCAGAGAGCATTGTGATAGCCCCCGGTCCCCATTAACAGCCGGTGAGAGGTGAACGAGGCAAACCCCCGGGTGACATTCAAACAAAAAAGAAATCACGCAAGTTAGCACTAACCCTGGCTGCCTGCCGTTACACATAGCCACTGCTGATCAGACAGCTATAACAGATACAGAGAAGCAACCTACCTCAAAGTGACAGACAATAAGACGTTGAGGAGGACTGTTTGTGAGCTGATATTTTTACCCTGAAGGAGTGCAGCACATGTGTTTTGACATCACACAGGTATACTAACATATTGAACTTGCTAAAAATGCAGACATTGCTTGGGGGCTCTCTGCTGAAGAATGGTACTGAGCAAAGGTCAGATATGAAGCAGTAACCACACAGTACACTAAACCCCTACACGCTGCAGATGCATAAAAGCTGAGTGTTTGCTGGAAGAATCAGTTATTTAGGGTCTGGCTACCTGATACTATCCTATGGGCTATAGGATTTAGTCTCTCCCTTGCATGAGATTACTGGAGGTGGGAATATATTATCTGAAAGGTGCATGCAGAAGTACTACTCTAGTTTTATTAAAGCCACTGGCAACATGTCCAATAGGCAAAAACACCAAGAAAGAAAATCCAAAGCTGCAGTTGAAGTACATGCCGCAGAAAACATGGTGACAGAAACTGCGGAGGAGAGAATGACAGACACTCACCCTATTGTTTCTCAAATTTCAGCTTTGTTTTTGCCCAAGATAGAGCAGCTGTAGACAGGGATGGACTCATTGTCATCAGATTTTAAGTCCTTTTCCTCTAGGCTCCAACATATCGAACAAAGAGTGGGGGATGGAGAAGTATTGCAAAGAGAAAGATCTACAAAGATCGCTACACTTGAGGGTCAGAATAAAATCTTGCTTGACAAGGTTGACGACCTTGAGAATCGCTCAAGGCACAACAATCTGTGCATTGTTGGACTGCCAGAAACCATGCCAAATATGGACTTAATTGAATTTGCTGAACGCACTTTGCCCACTCTGTTAAATTTGAAACCCGAGGATATACCATGTGTTGTTGAGAGAGCCCATAGGGTAGGCAACATCAATCAAGATCAGAAAAACACGAGAGTAATGATCCGCTATCTCAATTTTAAAGATAAGATCCTACTTCTAAGAGCCTACCGCCAAAACTCCCCCTTGAGCTTTGAGGGGAAAAAAATACTGATCTTCCAAGACTATTCTGCAGAAATTTCCAGGAGAGGAAGAGGGTTTTCACCCTATTGCAAGTCATTGATAGAGGCTGGGCACTATTTTTCTTTGCTGTTCCCGGCGAGACTTAGGCTTCAGACCCAACAGGGGGTCAAGTTTTTCGAAGATCCTAGGCACCTCCAGAAGTGTCTGAGACAGGAGCAAGATCTCGCAACTAAAGACACCTGAGCGGGAGATTATTAACCTCAGGAAATGGTAAAATGATTCTGGACACTTTTCATATAGCTTGTGAGAGATGAAAGGAACTGGACTCACAAAAGGTTAACTGTTGAACATTAACTCTCATTATAAAGGGGTCTTTTTCTCAAAAAGTTAATAGATTTTGTTATAGCTATGTTATTAAGTATAGAGTATAGAGTGTAACCTAGTTAAGCAATATATTTTAGGAAGTAGACCACGGAAAGGGAAGAATAAATCCCCCTATGTGTACTAATATCTTGAGGAAACTCAAGGAGAAAGCCCCTTCTCTTTAGCTAAAGGGGAATATTCCTTAGCTGACACCATCTAGTAGTGCACATTCCTTAGTCTACGAGCACCTGGAAAGAGGGGGGGAGTAAGATATTGTTGCTTAGCTTTTCGCTACGAAATCTAGTTTTAGGGGTGAGGTGTACAGTACACAAATGGTACTTAGAATATGAACACTGTTCGAGTGTTGAGGAGAAATAAGTTTGATCTGTTCAAAATTGTGATGTATTTTCAAAATTGTTTTCTATGTTGTTTACTGAATGTTTTTTTGTCTAGCCAACAGGATGCTCACCTCTCTTCCAGGGGCCCAGTGAGGGGGGAGATTAGCCTTAGTCGACAGAACACGGTCATAAAACTGATAAAATTCTCAAGATATTTCAATGCTGCCACAACACACTACCCAATGATATCATACACATTAGCACATCAAGTACACAGGAGATTACACCATGTTGAGTAGTCACTTATCTATAATGAGTTGGAATGTAGGGGGTATTACTTCTCCACAAAAGCGTAGATCAATATTACGTTATACTCCAGAGGAACTGACATTGCCATTCTGGAGGAGACACACTTATCGCAATTAGAACATCAGAAACTGAAACAGAATTGGGTGGGGGAGGTTATTTATACGCCATATGAGCAGAAGAGAGCCAGAGGGGTCGCGGTCCTGTTTAGGAAAAATTTGCAATACACCATTACCAAAATGCAGATTGACCAGGAAGGGAGATTTGTCATGATTCAGCTAGAAGTTGAGGGGCTATCCTTTGTGCTGGTCAAAGTTTATGGACCACAAACTCAAAAACAACTGTTCTGGAGGACACTACACTCAGAAATAATAAAGTTCACTACTTCACCTCTCCTTATTGGAGGGGACTTTAACATTGCCCCACAAGTCCCCGCAGATAGATTTTCTAACCCAGGTAGAAATGTTCTAATGACCCAGAGAGTACTTAATTCTAAAAAGGAGTCATTGGTGATACGCACGTTGGCGAGATCTTTGAGCTTGCAGGATGTGTGGAGAGCCAAGTACCCAGAGAATAGGGAATATACGTGCATGTCTGTAGCAAAGGACACTCTTTTTTCTGGTCTCTTCAATCTTGTGCCCCAGAGTAGTAGAGGCAGCAATAGACCCTATAACGATTTTGGATCATGCTCCTATAGCGGTGAAGATCCACACAAGTTGCTCTACCCGTAAATCGAACAAATGGGTCTTTCCGACTTATCTATACAAAGACCCAAACCTTTATAGACATATCCTGGGGGAATGGCACACATATGCAGATCTTAACAAGGCACACATTGATGACCCCCTTCTATTCTGGGAGACAGCCAAGGCTGTTCCGCGAGGAGCCTTCTCGGCTTATGCCACATCCATCAAAAAACAAAACAAACTAAAAACAGGGCAGCTCTTGACACGCCTCTTAAATGTGAGAAACAAATATCTTAGGAATCCCAACAACATAAATAGACACAAATATAAAGAAGTCAAAACCAACTTAAGGAAATTAATTGCCCCATTACTCCAGAGGAAATAGCAGCCACAATCAAAGATTTAAAACTAGAGAAGTCCCCGGGTCCTGATGGGCTGCCGGCGGAATTCTACAAAATTATGGGATCAGACATATCCAGGGTTCTGGCGAAGTTGTTTAATGGGTTGTTGGATGACACAGTAGTGCCCTCGATTAGATTTGCAGAAGCTAACATTAGCATTATACCAAAAGAAGGATGAGACCCCCTCCTAACACAGTCTTATCGCCCCAAATCCTAACAAAAATTTTGGCGAACAGACTGGCAGGAGTCCTGCTGTCGCTCATCCATAGCGACCAGATGGGTTTTGTTAAGGGAAGATCTTCGGTCCTTAACATCAGAAGAGTCCAAACAGTCATTCAGTATTACTGGAAGCTGTCACAAGATAGTAGAAGGAGAGAAAACCACAAAGAAGCAGCCTTATTACTAATCAATGCTGAAAAAGCCTTCGATAAGGTCTTGTGGGAACATCTCTTCTATACTCTGGGTAAGATGGGAATAGAAGGCTCATTTGTAAAGGCGGTGTCTAACTTATATAAGATTCCGCAGGCTTCTATTCTTGTAAACGGGATAGCCACACTGCCCTTCATGCTTCATAAAGGCACGAGACAGGGTTGCCCCCTGTCTCCGCTTCTTTTTGATATTGCTATTGAGCCCCTGGGGTGGAGAATTAGGCAACTAGAGGGAATGCAGATAGGTGAAACGGTTTCGCATATCTCACTTTTTGCTGATGATATGGTATTATTTGTTCACGACCCCTGTAGAAATATACCCAAATTAATGGAGTTAGTGGAGGAGTTTAGCAAGGTTTCAGGGTATGTGATCAACATGGACAAAACAGAACTAATCTGGCTATTATCAAAGGGTGATAGCCAAATCCCAAACTTTAACTTTAAGGTAGTGGAAGGGAATTTTAAGTATCTAGGTATAACTCTTTATATAGACCCACGGAAGTGGTACTCAGTAAACTATGGCCCCTTGCTTGGGCAGCTGAAGAACCTGCTTAAAACGTGGTCCCCGCTCCCTTTATCTTTATCAGGCAGGGTAGGTCTTATAAAAATGGTCTACTTCCCAAAAATACTTTATGTTTTCCAGACATTGCCCTTTTTACTTAAAAGTCAGATCTACAGAGAGTGGTGAGCATGGTCCTCCAATTTGTATGGACCAATAAGAAACATAGGGTCAGTTCCTCAAAACTCACAGCATCACGTGAGATGGGTGGACTGGCATTGCCCATCTTTGAATTCTATAACTGGGCAGCTCAGTGTAAGTTCGCCATTGATTGGCTGACAGGGCAAGGGAAATTTATAACCATTAAGCTAGAAAACACACTGATAAAACCTTGGACATTAGAAATGATACCGCATATGACCCACTCACAGGCGATCAAATACCTAAATGACATTGACCTATTGAACAAGCCGGCGAGAGCTTGGAGGCTGACTTGCAAACACTTGGGAGGAGATAATAGATTACTAGCTTACTTGCCATGGGGGGGAAACCCTGAATTTCCGGCGGGGTTCACATCTGAAGCCTTTATACATTGGAGGGAGCTGGGATTGCGCACGGTGGGCCAAACTTTATTGCCAGGGGGGAACCACATGCAAACATTCAAAGATCTGAGAAAGGTGTTTGGGTTGCCTAGAACACACCATTATGCTTACCTTCAGGCTAGGCATTACTACACAACACTACTTAGGGAGAAATAAGGAGTTGAACAATTGCAGATTGTGCAAAATTTACAGTTAGCAGAGCAAGGCAACACATCCATATCACCGCTCCACAAGAACTTGAATAGAGCGACAAACTCATCATGCATAAGTAGAATTGCTGAGGTCTGGAGTTCCTTGTTAGGTGAGGAAGTTTCTGGTAAGGAGATAGAGGAAAGCATAAATAAGGTTAAGCGGGCCACTCTTTCGTCAGAGATGAGGGAGTCACACTTCAAACTCATACATGACAGTTATATAACACCCAAAAAGTACCAGAAATGGAGAACAAATAGGGAAAATAAATGCCCAAAGTGTGGGAAGGAAGAGGCAGACATTAGACATATTTTGGAAGATGACAACTTATTGGGCGAACCTGAGTATGCATACTCACATCAGTGAACTCACGCTTAGAAATGTCACACTGTTAGACTTTAGGGAAACACTGAGAAATTCTAAATTATTCATGTTCAACATAGTTTTAATAGCCAGGTGCCTGATATCCCAGTTAAAGCAGACACTGCTAAATCAAATGTTCATTGAATAGTCGGATGGTTTAGGAGACATGACTAAGAGAGTGAAGTATTTTGTTACAAAATGGGAACCATTCATTCATACGCTCCCAATCACATTACGTAAGATGGTTATAGCACCATTTAGAAACACGGAATATATACTTGAGGCCAATTTAAGAGGTGAGTGGGAGTTTGATTAAACAGGGTACCAGGAGTGTAGGGAGATGAGGTGGAGCAATCCGAGTTGGCAAATGTTGACTAAGTTAATAGAGATTGTATTGTCTGTAAGTTAAAAATGTGCCTTATGGGAGGACTGACTCATTGCTCACAGGCCAAGTTAATAATCTTTAGTAAAATTGTATTTCTCGTGTAGGTCTTTGGCCTTTCTACAGTTGAAGGAAATAGTCGGAGCAGATTATTTTCATGAATCATCAGTTATGTTGTAATTTTGTAATATCTTGCTCATATTGAACACATGATATTTTAAGTTTTCCTGTATGTGGCACAAAAATAAAGATATTTTAAACAGGTAGGTTTATTCTACTTGTTAACACACTACAAAACTAAAATACAGATAAAAATGCAATTTAAATCAGATTTAATTAATAATCACAATTCGCATACACATTGGACTCATAGGTTGTGAGTACAAATGTGGGTAAATTACAGTTTTATAAAAATACAGTTATGCAATAAGATGTGGATCCACAAATGATAAAACATTATAAATTGTTATAAATTAAAAACACAAAGTTATCACTAGATGTGTGTATATAAATAAACACTGGATTTATGTTTTTGGGTGAATACTGTTATGTAGACCTCTTTGTGATAGGGAGGCGGCCTATGCTGGAACTTTTGCAAATATTTGGCTTATTGCTTAAAGGGACACTGAACAAAAAAAATTCTTTCATGATTCAGACAGAGCATGCAATTTTAAGCAACTTTCTAATTTACTCCTATTATCAAATTTCCTTCCTTCTCTTGGTATCTTTATTTGAAATGCAAGAATGTAAGTTTAGATGCCGGCCGATTTTTGGTGAATAACCTGGGTTATTCTTGCTGATTGGTGGATAAATTCATCCACCAATAAAAAAGTGCTGTCCATAGTCCTGAACCAAAAAAGAAGCTTAGATGCCTTCTTTTTCAAATAAAGATAGCAAGTGAACGAAGAAAAATTGATAATAGGAGTAAATTAGAAAGTTGCTTAAAATGGCATGCTCTATCCAAATCACGAAAGAAAACATTTGAGTTCAGTGTCCCTTTAATAAGATTGCAATCACAATTGGAGTGAAACCGTGAATTGACAATGTGAAAAAAAAAAAAAAAAAATTTGGTGTGGAAAAAATATGTGTACAAAATGTTGGAAAAATAAGAGCTGCACTTTCAAAAATGTGAAAAATAAAGTCAGTTATAATACATAAAAAGTCCAAAAATAAAAATTGACAAATTTGTGGCAAATAAGTGATAAAAATAATACGACAAAAATTGACAAAAATATGAACAATATGTGAAAAATATAGTCAGTAATTGTAATCAGCCAATAGGATTTTTTCACCTTTAATTCCGATTGGCTGATAGAATTCTATCAGCCAATCAGAATTCAAGGGATGTCATCTTGGATGACGTCACTTAAAGAAACATTCATTCGGGAAGAAGACTTTGTTTGAAGATAGATGATCCGTGCCGGATGTTTTGAAGATGGACCCGCTCCGTGCCGGATGGATGAAGATAGAAGATGCCGTCTGGATGAAGACTTCTGCCAGTCTGGAGGACCACTTCTGCCGGCTTGGATGAAGACTTCTCCGGCTTCGTTAAGGACTTCTCCTGGCTTCGTTGAGGATGGTATCGGCTCTTCAAAACTGTAAGTGGATCTTCAGGGGTTAGTGTTAGGTTTTTTTTAAGGGTTTAGTGGGTGGGATTTATTTTTAGATTAGGGGTTTGGCACTTGAAAAAGAGCTAAATGCCCTTTTAAGGGCAATGCCCATCCAAATGCCCTTTTCAGGGCAATGGGAAGCTTAGGTTTCTTTAGTTAGGATTTTATTTGGGGGGTTGGTTGTGTGGGTGGTGGGTTTTACTGTTGGGGGGGGTTTACAGGTAAAAGAGCTGATTTCTTTGGGGCAATGCCCCGCAAAAGTCCCTTTTAAGGGCTATTGGTAGTTTAGTTTAGGCTAGGGGTTTTTTTTTTGGGGGGGGGGCTTTTTTATTTTGATAGGGCTATTAGATTAGGTGTAATTAGTTTAAATATCTTATCATTTATTTTTTTATTTTGTGTAATTTAGTGTTTGTTTGGTTTTGTAATTTAGGTAATTGTATTTAATTTATGTAATTTATTTATTTGTTGTATAAGGTTAGGTGTTAGTGTAACTCAGGTTAGGTTTCATTTTACAGGTAAATTTGTCTTTATTTTAGCTAGGTAGTTATTAAATAGTTAATAACTATTTAGTAACTATTCTACCTAGTTAAAATAAATACAAACTTGCCTGTAAAATAAAAATAAACCCTAAGATAGATACAATGTAACTATTAGTTATATTGTAGCTAGCTTAGGGTTTATTTTATAGGTAAGTATTTAGTTTTAAATAGGAATAATTTAGGTAATGATAGTAGGTTTTATTTAGATTTATTTTAATTATATTTAAGTTAGGGAGTGTAAGGGTTAGGGTTAGACTTAGGTTTAGGGGTTATAGTATAGTGGCGGCGACGTTGGGGGCGGCAGATTAGGGGTTAATAAATGTAGGTAGGTGGCGGTGATGTTAGGGGCGGCATATTAAGGGTTAATAAGTGTAAGTAGGTGTCGGCGATGTTAGGGGCGGCAGATTAAGGGTTAATAATATTTAACTAGTGTTTGCGATGCGGGAGTGCGGCGGTTTAGGGGTTAATATGTTTATTATAGTGGCGGCGACGTTGAGGGTGGGAGATTAGGGGTTAATAAATATAATGTAGGTGTCGGCAATGTTGGGGGCA